>NW_020290047.1:0-142915 GCF_003144195.1 Ceraceosorus guamensis
AATCGCGACACCTCGCTGCTGGAAAGACCACACGCGGCGCAAGTCTCCTTGCTAGCACTTGCTCGTTCTGCCTTCCCTACTTACCCTGTATCCTACCGCATCAGGTCCACTTGCTGTCATCTTTCATTTATTCCTCACCTTTTGGGTTGTACACTTCAATACATCGGTGTCTCGACTTTGCAGCATCGCACAAGCAAAGCGCATCTGCTTCGTTCGCCACTTGCGCGCTCACGACCCTTTCCTGTCGGACCGTCTAGCACATCTCATTTGCGTTGCTTTGCCAAGCTGCAGCGTGAAAGCAGCGGCTATCAACGTGCTCGGGTATGTGCTGCGTCTGGCGTGAGCGAACGGGAGAAAGCAAGTCTGGGCACCATGACCGCTAGCTCGAATGAAAGAGGATAGTGATGCAGCGGCATGCGTCTTGTCGTCCGGCACGTAAATGATGCGCGCAAGAGGCAGAGGTAGGCTAGAAAGCTACGAGCGCAGCGCGATGAGGCGGGGCGCGCGTCGACTCATTTCCGGCCCTGATTCCTGATGGGAACAGCCACACCTTGGGCTGCCAGACACTTTGCCAGCTCGGTGGACTCTGGAGGGCCCGAGGATACGGAGATTAGAAAGAGTGTCGGGTGGACAGAGCCAGACTGAAGGTGACTCACCGCCAATGCCCGGATATGTTCTGGGACTATGAATCTGGAAGGGATCCGAGGTCACTTCTGCGACTACACGACCTGCAGGTCCTGAGCCACCAGACTCCCACCTGTGAAACAGCGCGCGACGGTATCAGCTCGCTGTCAAAGCACAAGAGCGTCGAGTCCTTGGCTTCACTCACGTTGGACCGCCAAGTCGGAGCAACGAGAAGTGCAGTGAAGCCATGGATTCGACGCGGACGCTGAGATCCGGAAAGAGGAAGAAGCACGCTCTTTCGCCATCGAGATCCTTGACGATATGTCCGCTGGAGGCAAGCTTTCCTTCCAAAAGGCGACTTTGAGGCATAGTGGCACTCGGATTGGCGCTGGAAGACACCAATTCGTCCTTGTGAGCTACATCGGTGATGAGGCTGACCTGCATCAGCAAGTCAGGACTGGTTTGCGCACTAGAGGATCAACAGGTGCACGAGTCAGCGCAGTGCGAGGGCAATGATGAGCACATGTTGGGCTATGAGCAGCAGCACGCACAACCAGTCGATCTCTCCATTACGATCTCGAATGGTTAGCTCGACGATCGGCAGGGGGTCGAGTGGTCTGCGCTCTCGCGAGCGAAAGCCAAACATGCGACCATGTGTAGGCTGCTGTCGTATGTGCAGACGGTAAGACCTATATCGAGCCGAGAACCAGCGACGTGTGGTCAGCGCTGGATACGGCAAGCTCAAGAGGTTTGTTCAAGAAGATGCTCACCTAGGCTCTAGATCCGGATCCATCAGCGGCAAGCTAGTCAGAGTTGGTGGCGCCGCCTCGGGAGCGGGCGGTATACCGTGATGAGAAGCATCATGGACGGTTCCAGAGGGGCCATACCAAGGTCCTATTCCTTCTACCTGGGTAGTGTTAGATCGTCGTCTAATCACAGGTCGATCGACTGCTCGAGCGCTCGCTACCTGCTGATGTGCGTTTGACTGACCGAATGGCGAGGTGTCAAAGGGTTGTCGCGGGCCAGGAACATCAAACGGCCGTCGACCAGAGGAGCTGGGTCCGGCATCGATTGGAGCCGCACCAGCGCTTTGTGTAAACGCCAGAGACGAAGACCCAGGGGTCGTGGAGGATGATGCACCTGGAGCAAAGGCAAACGCACGCGATGGGGACCCTCCCAGATTCGATCTGGCACTTGGAGGGACTGCTGGCACACTTCCTGTTGCCGGTGGATACGATGGCTTCGCATAGCTGCTGCTAGTGACACGAGCGGTGGGCCGGTCGTAGGTAAGACCCCAGTCTTGTGGTACTGGAGGCAAGCGTGCGTCCACGGCGATACCAGAGCTCGAGTGCGGCCTTCTAACATCGCCAAAGCGATCGTCGGGATGTTGTCGAGGATGATGAGGGCGGGGAGCAATTGGTCGAGAAGAATTGGAGAAAGGAGGCGGGGGAGGCAGCGGCACCTCGAGCTGACTGCTAGTATTGGATCGGCGACGAGAAGAGAAACCAAAACTGTCGAAGCGACCTCTCAAAGCGCTTGTGGATGAGCTTGGGCGCTCATAGTTGTCGGACGGGGTGGACAAGTACGTATCTTCGTCATCCTCCGTTGGGGGTCGCTGAGGTAGATGTCTGGTCGACAAGACCGGGGGAGGAGGCCGCGCCTGGCGGCCATCAGTGGTATCTCTAGGGTCACGATACATTGAGGTGGTGGTGAAGAGATGAATATCTGTGCGTCTGATTGTAAGTAAAGGTCAAGGACGATCGAGCGCTGTGAGAGACGAGAGCTGAAGATGACGCATTGAGATGGAACACGACAGGAGCGAATGGGAAAGTTCGGTACGAATTGTTGGGCATATATACGGCCACCGGGCGACGACCAGGTAGTAATCGCTTGGGCGAGCAGAGCAAGTCGAATGCAGCACCAAGCTGGTCGGCGGTCACGAATATCGGCGCGTACACAACAGCGCCACGCTCGAGACCTCTGTCCAGCTGGGGTGACGAACGGACTGAGCTCCGTTTGCCGTTGCACAATGGTGGTCTTGGGCGGCAGAACGCCTCGGTATCGTGGAAGGTCCGACTGTTTGGACTTGAAGAATCTGGCTGGGTGCGGGCAGGATAGCGGTACGAGACGCGTGGTGAAAGTCACCGTGCAGATGTTCAACGGGCGTGTGCCTCATCAGCCCTCAAAGTACAATGGAGAGAATCTGTACCGCGCTGCAGCTCTAAAGGTCGGGAATTTCGAGGTTCTACTTGTGCTCACTCGTTCGTGGACAGGCACGGGTCTCTTCTGCTTTCAAGAGGGCGAGTGGGTCTTTGAGCAGGTTGTATACGGCATCGCAAAAGTGTGCGGCCAGAGTTACAGTCGCTTTGGAGCAACCTCGTGCTAAGCAAGCACTCCGCATGCATACTGTGGCAAGCGAATTCGGACTGCTCAGGTAGCGGCTGCTAGCAGCGAGCAAGGGCAGATCGAAGCTAAGCAGCGTACAGCAGAGCAGTCTCGGGTCAATGGAGAGTCAGGAGTGTTCGTTCGCATTGCGACATCAGATGTCAAGGCGTTTTCACCCGACCTGCTGCAGCAATTGGCCGCAACTTGATTGCGCTACTGATGCAGCTTGCGCTGGTGTGGCGTCGGCGCACAACGGTCTGTTCGCGGTGCATGCTGGTGAGAAAGTGTGGTGGAGGAGTCTCATGCGCTCCCCATCGCACGATCTGGAGTGCGCACTGCACCAGGGCCGGGCGACCATGAGGAGCGCCGAACATGTGCGCGAAGAAAGTCATGCTATAGCTGTGGGTCACTCGCATCGTGGCGCCGTGAATGAACACGGTCTAGCGCCGCTGGAGTCGAGGCGCAAAGTCCGCTGCGTTGGCCGCCAAGGCAGCCATCCAACTAGTCGCTATACGTTGTAGAATCTGAATCTCGCGTAAGATTGATTTCCGCCGCTTGATTGAGCACACTGGCTGAATCAGCAGTTAAGGACGGTTCTGCCCGCACTTCTCTTGATCGCACTCTCGTGATACATCGGAGCAAAGCTACCGCTCTTCTGCATTCGCGCAGGTGTCTGTCTGCCTTGGAGGACGCAACGCGCTACCATAGCGTCCAAGACGACGTGAGACGAGGTCCTGTAGCCGAGTTAGCCGACGTGACCCGATCAGCATCAATGCGCCCGACTTGCGTTCGCGCGCGTGGACGCAGGCAGGAGTCAGCCTCACGAATCACACATAGGAAGGCGACCGACGGACGCACTCAAACTACTATAGTCACTACTCTCCTACTACACTACACTCTGACTCCACTTTTGGGTGTGACTTAGACGTACCACAAGCTGCATGATTGCTCTGCGGAACGGTACCACCGCACACTCGTGACTGCTGCTAAACCAAGTGTCAGTCTCGGAAGGTGAGACGAAGAGACAGGCTTGGCATCAGACCATATGCAATCACGAGGTTACCGCATGCACACGTTCTACGTTGGCCCGTCTCATTCAATCGTGAATGTCGCTGCAAGCGATACGAAGGCAGGGCACGTCCGCCACTTCCATTTTGGTCGACCTCTGCGAGAGTTCTGTCAGATTCAATAAGTGAGATGCTGCAGACGTCAATCACGAATAAGCACAACAAGGAACACAGATTCGTCCGTCCATCCCGTGAGCCGCCTTGAGCAAGGACGATGCTGCAAGTAGCGTACAGCAGTGCTCTCACATGCACGAAGTTGCATCAGTGTAGATTTGAATCGCTGGGCATCGGGGCAGGAAAGCACACGGGAGCAAAGTCATGCATGAAGATGTCTTAGGTGTGGGCGCCGCCCCTCCAGCAGCGGCAAGCCATGCAGCAGCAGGCAGGGGTCGAAGTTGCTGGAGGAGCAAGGTGAAGCAACGGCATGGCTCAATTGCAGCCAGCATATGCAACCCTGCATGC
Organism: Ceraceosorus guamensis; assembly: GCF_003144195.1. Classification (NCBI taxonomy): domain Eukaryota; kingdom Fungi; phylum Basidiomycota; class Exobasidiomycetes; order Ceraceosorales; family Ceraceosoraceae; genus Ceraceosorus; species Ceraceosorus guamensis. The sequence goes on from NW_020290047.1 coordinate 4,539, forward strand.
ATGCAGTTGCCTGACGGGCAAAGGGCAAGGAACTGATATGCCCGTCGACCAGACCACTCCGAAAACCGCATCTCCGCGGCTTCCAGGCTCGACTCCTTTGCAGATGTTGTACGTACGACTTGCAACCTTTCAAATTCGCATCGCTTGGCTTAGGAGGTGCCACGGCTTCATTGTTCCAGCGTACCGAACTGTCGGTTCTGACTAGGTCCACTGCGATCGGCTAGGCGCTCTTACTTGCATGCCATGACCGTCATCTCGGGATTAATCATTTCTAGTGTGCCAGGCCGTGCGGCAGCAAAAGAGCGATCAAGAAAGCCGCCTCCGGCAATCACGCCAATCTGCTTCGTAATCAGCTGGACGTGCCGCTATACTGATCTGGTCAGGCAGGCACCTATCGAGCGGCTAATCGGCTCGCAAGTCACAGCTGAGCGCTGCTGCTGTGAGAGTACCGACAGGTGCATGAGTGCGGACAATTCCTGCAGGTGGCACAAGACACCGTGCAGCAAAGCACAGGCTTTGTGAGTCATAGACAGACTCTTTCAAGTCGATGTATTGTGAAATAATAACCTTTCGTCGAGGCGTTCCGTCTCTCGGCGCTGACAGGACTGACGGAACAGTTCAGACTTGCGTAGGTCCATGGAACACCGCGGTCGACCCACCGAAAGTGCTGACATTGAAGTAGTAGTCACCAGTGCAGCAGAGTCAGACGTGAGAATCGCAAGCGTGCAGCTTGCTGCTGTACAGCGCCTGCACTTGACTGAGCGCCCCGATTGCTGCTGCGATCCCTGTTGCGAGACGCACTCTTCTGACTCGATACATATCATATGAGGACAGATTTGTAGCGACGTTACACGAATACATCACATCACATCACACACGGCGGCAAGGATAGCCGACCTGCATCTCCGCTGCAGACCTTGGCGCAGTGCAACACATGGTGCAGAGCTCGGAGAATGAGGAGCCCGGCTGCCTCGAGATATTTCGGGATGTCCTTTGTCCTACCCTTGCAGCTTGACCTCGTGATCGTGGCGGTGTCGTGACCAAAGTATATACGCACGCTGACGTTTGGCAAGTGCTTCTCGCGATTGTTCCGAAACAATCTTGAATGAGTAGTCAGCAGAGTAGCCAGAGCAAGATTTGACGTGGGGCTGTCCATTACTTAATTGCAGCACTATAACACCGCGATGTTCAGCCAGTGCACGCGCACCGCGCGGGAGATATCCAAATTAATTGCGATTCACGGCGCATTTGTGGCGCGCGCATGTTCCACATTGACCAATGTACGTGCAAGCCACACGTTGATTGCCCATGAGGTCAGTCGCCAGCAGCATTCGAACGTGATGCTCACGCACCGGGCCATGTCTATCCGCGGGTCTTGAGCCTGCTGTCGTGTCGTGACCCCCACTTGACAAATGACTGAGGCATATGATGGCACATGTTCGCCGACAGAAGCCGCGCACTAATTCTTGTATCAAGCGCCAGCATCTGCCGGAGATCTGGCTTGGCATCGGCAATTGCGCGGCAAGAGGAAAGATTAGCGCGTTGCGAGATTTTGTCGATACTGAGTGACTGGCGATTGATTGCAGTGCCAAATCATCTGGCGTGCCAATCACGATTCGTTGTGGTTTCGAGAGATGAAATTGACACCTCACAAGCCGTCTCAAAGTGCTCTTCTCAATCACTATCGCGTGGAAAAAAGTAGCTGCGCGCCATTCTTGATTGTGGAATTGGGTGAGCATGCTTCACAGCTATTCTGATCAGGCCAGGCAGGCACAGGCACTCCAGAGTTCTTTGAGTAAAAATTGGAAGCAGCGACTCGCGATCGGCATGCGATTCGACATTTCTCATAGCCAAGAAGAGCTACAGCTTGGTCCAGCTCCGCGGGTCTAGGCGCAATCGAAAAGTGTCACGCCGTCTTTGCACGACTTCGGAGTTTGAGATTGAGGCCCAGGCTTGGTCAGATTACGTACTCCGATCAGCAAGCTGCGGTACCCGATGTGAATCTTGGGCCCGCTTCTGATGACCTTGTTTCCCTCGTCAGCAATAAGGGACGCGTTTGATTTCCGCCATGCGCTTATTCCCACACGTGAAATACCTTCTCCATGCGTCCGCGCACCCACAGCCGCCGACAATTTCATCTCCGCGCGCTGCGTGAATGAATAAATGACCTATACGCGATGCTGTGCGCCGGATTAAAGGCGCAAGATTGACCGGAAAAACAGGTCGGAGCTTGTCGGCGCGAGCCTGGCCGAGAATCATTCAATCAAAGCGGCGCTTGATCCACGCGCGTGAAGTGAAGACGCGCAAGACCGCGGACGAATCTCGGGCTAACAGGGCGCGGGTGATCGAGCGAGTGGCATTGGATTCATCGGTCGCAAGAGAAGAGGCTAGCCTTTCTTGCCTCTCTACTCAAGACTACCAGCTTTGTACTCAAGACACTGGGCGGGTGGTAGACAATCTAGCCATGCCGTTGTGGTCAGACGGGATGCAGAACTGTCAAGAGACTGGATGACGATGGGCGGGCACTCAGTGCAAGGGGTGGCATGGCTCGAATCTAACGAAGCGTGCAAAACAATGGCAAGACCCACGAAGCGCGACAAGCAGCGAAAAAGCAGGAGTCACAAGCCCATGACAATATGAACCGCATGGCGTTTGGAGGAGCTTGTAAGCTGGCCCAGAGCCTTCGGATAGAGCTGGAACGGTCAGTCCATTCGCTTTCACACAGCCAAACAGTCGCTTGAAATTTGCATGCATATAGGCGAACGAGACGAAAGAGGTCGCTTGGGATTGCTTTCTACTGAGTGACATGAGACGATGCTGCGCGCGAAGATAAAGAAGCTTGGTGACGCAAATGTGGAAGGAGAAGACCTAGTGGAGCATGTAACCAGGGCTCAGTAGCCCTCAAGCTTGCTTTTCGTCGGCAGGAATGACAATGTCATCTGTATAGGGCGGCAGCTCCTCGACGGCGGCCTTGGCAGTACTTTCAGCTTCTGGGGGGTGTGAAAGAGTGATGCTTTGTGACATGGGATCTCCGAGCGGCAAAATAGCGTTGCCTTGCTTTGGCAGTGTCGACCCCCAATCGGCGCTCGGAGACGCGGGCGAGCTGTTCCGACTCGATGCAGGCTCATTGCTCCACGTGTCGTTGTCCAACGCTCGAGCCCAAGACCTATTTGCGCCGCCTTGAGACCACGGCTCGTACTCTGGCGCAGGAGGTGATGGAGTGCTGGGCTCAGATTTTCGCATGAAGCCGCCTTGCTGACCACTGTAGGGCAGCGTAGAGTTGTTGTAAGACATTTCGTCATCGCTGTCGCTCCAATTATGTGGCTGTCTGCTAGGACCTGCCCGGGTTGAGCTCACAAGGGCGTCATCGTTTTCGTCTGCATGGACTTCCTCAACCGCCTCGCTTTGCGCGCGACTAGAAGCGATCTCGGTCTTTTCGCGCGACTTTCCGCCAATGGGTCTGGTGGTCCGTCTTCGATAGAACAACAAGTATGCGGCTTTTGTCTTGACAGACTCTGGGTCTGCGACAGGAGTGACGCTCGAATCGTCGAAGTAGTGCCATTGACCATCGTCGGGATTCTTGGCGTAGGCAGTGTAGTGGCCACCTCCCAGACCACCAAAGTGATTGTCGACAGCGTAGAGATCGTATATGGGCGCGTCGGCTGCGACCGCATCGTCATTGGCATCGCTAGCCAGGCTTTCGATGCTCTCCGCCATGTTCATGACGCTCGGCACCTCTTCTCCCCGCGCCTCCAGATTGCGAACCGACATGGCGCCCTCTACTCGTTCGGTGAGGTCGAGACCCTGGATGGGAAAGTCAATGAGATTTTCAATCTTGTCGCGAGACTGCATTCGGCCTGCGCTAAATCGTTTCAGGTGCACCACCAGAATGTCCGGGACTTTCCAAAGGTCGAACTTCTTCGCGGCTTGGCGGAAGTCTTTGCACGAGGGGCAATACCACGGGTCTTCTGCGCCCAGCTTTTCTTCCTTTGTAAATTCATCGAGGCAGTCTTCGATCGTCACCAACTTGGGCTTTGAAGGACCGCCGTTGGCTCGAGCTGCCTCTCGTTCCGCCACGAGGTTGGGGTCCGTGAAGGTTTCGTGAGGTCCCCATGGGACCTTTTGATTGGACGTTTCCCCCGCAAAGACTGCGCGGTATGCTGCTTCGGGCCATGAGCACACGATTGCTCCACCTGTGTACACAAGGGGCCAAGTGGTCCCCTGCCTGTCAACTTCGTTTTCCGGATCCGGCTTGCGACTGGCGAACGGCGCGCCTCCGTCGCTTGCATCCTCCAAAGGAACGTCGCTGGCAGTGGGCACTCGCTCCGAGAGACGCTTGGCTCGGGCCTCGAGCTCTTCGCCATCGTCCAGACTGCCAGGCTTCTTGGGCATCGGAGCATTGTCCTCCAGTCGATTTGAGAACGTCATCTTGAAGAGCCGCCGAGCGGGCCGCTGGGCATTGGGTGCGTCTTGGTCTGAAGCCTGTGTGACTTCAGCGCTTGTCGACGAATCAGGCACCATCCTAACTCCATCAGAAGTAATCTCTGCCACTTGATCTGGAGGGTCTTGTCGCGACAAGGAAAGATCGACATGCTGCACAACGTCATGCTCTGCGTTTGACATTTGCTGTTCATGCAAGTCCGAAGGGCTGGCTTCTTCAGCATCGCGCTTCGCTGTCACAGCATCTCGGCTGCCCGAGGATCTCATGTGAGCCTCCAAGGTATCTCTTCCTTCTGGTGTGGCATACGTGCAATACTGATCCAGGATTGCGTCCCGAATGAAGTCGGCGTCGTTCGCGTGAGCTTTCGGGATGGTGACAAAGAGCGGCAAGCCCACAGCATCTGGATATCTCGCCCTGCCGCTCGAGGACGCTACACCAAAGACGGGGAGGGTGGCGTACTCTTCTTGCGGAGCCGGACCCGCCTCCTTGCTTTTGTTCCAACCTGCATTACCAGATTCGAGCGCCTCTCGCGTCGGATGCTTGAATTCAGCCCCAAGCTCGTAGAATGTCATGAAGTCGTTATCTGTGATGCTGCTCAGTGGTGTGTAGTCCGGAATGAAGTTGAAGATTTGCTGGTTGAAAATGTCCACGCAGAACAGCTGAGGGGCCAAGAAAGGGGAGAGGGAAGGGGAAGAGCAGCAAGCGCAGGTTGGCTCTCTCAGCAAGCTTGCCCAAGTATACAGGACGACTCAGACCAGACCAAACTCACCCGCTTCGTATCCAAGCCAAGCCATTCGGCCAGCTTTGTTTTCGTCTGGCCAAATGTCAATTCTGCAGGACCAGCAACCTCGACCTGATCGAAAGAAGAGATCATGGAAAAGACAAGAGTATGAGCGCACAATCCGGACAAGCAGCATGTCACCACCACTGTCCAGCTCACCTCATACGTCGGCCGAGTGCTCGCGAAGGGCCGAACAAAGACTTTGCGGATAATCTTTTTCCGGTTCGGAATGGGAAGGGTTAGGTACATGAACGGGTCGAACTTGATAGAGACCTGGGAAGGGGGATGGGGAAAAGGATGCGGCCTAGCTCAGCACAAAGCGCTCTACGCGGATCAAAAGCTTGCAAACCACGCAAATCAACGCACCTTGCTGCACTCTGGGCAGACGAGCGTGCTCTTGTATTGACCCTGGAACAAGTCCACGATGACCGAGTCGTTTCGCATCTTGTATATCTCCCACTGTCTCTTTGCGAAAGCGATCATGGCCTTTTCATCTCCACCTTCCCAATCTGGCGCCTCAATGTAAGGCTTCTTCTTGACTCTATTGAGATCTTCGTGCAACCCGTCGAGCAAAAAGGCCAACAGCTCCTGCGTGTCTTGCTGAGCAAAGCCAGAGAATTGCGGCGCAAATCTGGCCAATGTTTGTTTGAATTCGCGGGGGTGGACGGCAGATCCTCGAGAGCTGGACCACAGTTTGAGCAATAATTCTCCAAAGGCTCGCGCTACCGCACCTCCCATGCCGAGGGGATTGTCCGTGTTGATCTCTTCCTTGTACACTCCTCGGACAAAATACTCCTTCAGCTCCTTCGTGTTGGACATGCATTGCAGCGCCGATGCCATAAAGCAGGTGTTGCCCAGATTGTAAAGACCCGTGAGACCATAAGAGCCGATTCCCGCCGCATTTGCTCTGTCTTGAGCCGTCTGCGATCGAGTTACGCGCCCAGCTGAGCTCGTAGGTCGAGGAGGCGGCGCAGGCGGAGCAGAGGTGTTGCTTGTGGATGCAGCAGCCGCACCAGAAGTAGAGAACTGACCGAATCTCTGCGAAAGGTAATCCTGATTGGGCTGTTGGGCAAAGATATTCTTGACCGAAGGAGCAACAGCCACCGGAACTCCGTCTGCGCCGAAATGCCAGGCACCTCGCTCCGACTGCGACTCGACCGCGAGGTGGATGACAGGCTCGTCCAGTTGCAGCTCCGCTAGACTGAGCCGTGTGCGAGTCTGAGCGTCTTCAGATGCGCGCACTAGCTCCACGCCTGGCGTCTTCAATGTCTCGGCATCGACCAGCACCGGCTCAGTTGTCTGCGCATTGCCGAACGCACTAGCAGGGATGCGCCAAAAGCGGACAGCATGATCGGGCAAGTTTTCGCTCAAGAAGGCTCGCTTTGCTGCAAATTTGAGCTGACTGACGTTGGACGTCACGGACAAGGTGATCTTGACGGGCGGGCGAGCTGAGCTCTGCAAGGTTGCCGGAGTGGCGAGGCGATATAGGTACAGGCGCGGGGGGTATAGCTCTATGCGCAGCTCTGAAGCAGCCCCTTTGATCACTTCTCGTACGACTTGCGGTCCTGCTTCTCCATATCTGATTGCGCAATTTCGAAACAGGGTTCGGTGAGGAGCAGATTGAGCGAGCTAACCGGCAGACTGCACTCACAAGGTGGATAGAGATGCGTAGGCAGTCTCGGGCAAAAGCACAAAATCGCTTCCCTCAAAGAGCTGCAGCTTCAATTCCTCCTCAATGTCCATCAATGAGCGAGCAGAGATAGGACCCGGCTTGGCGCTCGCACGAGACGAGTCGATCGCTTCTCCTAGAGGCTGAGCGGGTGCACTGCTTTCTGCAGAGCAATATGCCTGCCAAGCAGCCCACCAAGCAGCATCGATCAGATACCATCTCTGACCCTCCGCTAAGGGCTCTTCGACCAACTTTTTTATTTTCCTCAACTCTTCCGCGCATGTACCTTCTGCTGGCGTGCCGGGCTCTGCAGGAGTGTGACAGCTGACGCTTTGCTGCATGGCATCGGTGTAGGTGGGAAGCGAACCCTCAATGGTCGGATGTGTGCTGCGAGGTTGTGCACTTGGGGCTGCGAGGGGTGCGCTTTGATCGTCAGCCATTTCGACGTCCTGACTGGTAAGGTGAGCGCGCGAAGGTTGATCGTCCGGTGACATGCGAGACGCCAAATTGGAGCTTCTAGTGGAGGAATGAAACGGGGAAGTAGATGCTGGTGAAGGAGCAAAGGAGCCGATGGATTGCTTGGCGAAGCCGACCCGAAGCGGGGTTGGTAGTCTGGTTCGAGCAGCCGTACCGCTCGTAATGCTATTCCCTTCCGAATCTGCGAAATCGGATCCTGCACCAGCTTCGGTTTCTCCTTCTGCCTCCAACTCTTCAGTTGTTGCAGGGCTCGCCGTTCTGGCTCGCTTGTAATTGCTACCTCCACTCCTGCGCGGTACCAAATCCAGCTGATCGTCCGAGCTGAACACTGCCAGATCGCTGCTGCTGCTCGCACGAGCCGTATTCGCTGCCAATGCCAAGTCAGGGTTGTAATCGGATCGAAAGGGGATACCTGGCCGACCTGGACTCAATGGACAAGGTCTTCGTGCAGAGGTGCGGGGACTGTCCGGAGTTGCGCAGTCCGAGGACTCAGGAGTGTGCTGAAGAGGTTGATGTTGCGTGAAGGAAGATTGCGGACGAAGTGTATGTGCATTGAGCGTCGAGTCGACAGTCTGGTGCTGGTGGGCTTTGCTGCTGCTTCCGCGCTGGTGAGCCTGCTCTGACTGTGATGTGGAGTCGGATGGCATGAGGCGAACGGGTGAGATGATTAGGTGAGCAGTGACGTCGTTGCAGAGCTATCACGGGAGTGAGTGATGCCCCGCTTGGATGCCCTAAGGTATGATAGCAGGCTCGTAAAGTCACGAACGATGAGAGTCAAGTGGTGTTTTGCGCGGTATGGAACGTGCTCTGCTGCTGTGCTCGAAATGACGTCGTCGGCGTAAAGACACGAGCGTCGTCCACAGACGGCAACAGAATGGGGCACGCCTGGGCCGGTGTTGAATGTGAATGAATGAGGGGGAGCAGCGGAGACGAGCAGCGGGGTCACACAAGTCGATCGCGAAGCACACGACCGCAACTCGTCATGGGCGTGCGTGCGTGCGTGTGTGCGTGTGTGCGTGTGTGCGTGCACGCTTGTACCAACGCGCGGCCGTGGATGATCGAATCGCGATTTGTGCTCTGAGCTTATTCCTCTTTGCGCCAAAAAAAGAAATCGAAAGCAGAAATTGTGAATAATCAGCAGGAAGACACGAATTAATAATCTGAATGACGAATCTTGAATGGCGATCCGCTTGAATGCGAACGAGCGACGCTGCATCCCCATTCGTGATTTCATGCCCGCCTCCACGGCGAGCCAAGCTTGCGCATACACGCATGTGAATAGGCGAATGGTAGCCAAGCAAGCATGAAAATAAAATATAGATCAACTTCGCAGCGAAAGGCGCATTCCATCGCTTACAACAGCCACACTCGCGGGTCTGAATGGATCACGAGGCACGAATGCTACAGAACATGAAGTGTGGATGGGCAGGACTTGAAAGGATCCCTGAGATGGGGGCTGATCAAGCACTCGAATCTGCGACGAGCCGGCAACCTCTGTTCAGAGGTGTGTGAGTGTGGGTGGATGGATGGATGGATGGATGGATGGATGGAAAGGCAGCAGGTCGACTGTGCGACGTATGTACGTGTGTGCTTCCCACGGTCGACCTGCTGCCCTTGCACCAATCAAAGGTGGGGCTGGGGACCACTCGTGACTCACAACTGCTGCTACTCACCGTTGACAGCGAGGCGTGAGCAGTCGCGAGTCGCGAGTCTTGAGCGCGAGTGCGTCGGGATAATCCGTGATCCACGATTGTGATTCAGATTGTCGACCTTCGAAGAAAGGGCGAATCATGAAGAAAATCAGCCGCTTTCGTGTCCCACGCCACGTGGCCGAGCGTCAAAGTGGAGTTGCAATCGATCGAGTCTTGACTCGTGACTCAGACTCTTGAGTCGCACGATCTGCTGCGTCGCACGCACGTATGCATTGGCGCGTCCGACGCCCGACGAACACGCGAGCTTCCATGAACGTCACTTGACTCGACGAGTCGACTTTTTTGACTCGTGACTCTTCTCATGTGCTTGCTCTGCACCAAGGGTTCGATTTGGCATCCCTCTTGACTAATCGTCGCCATTCTCGCGTTTTGGTCCGTCAGCACCCAACCACACGACGTCAAAGGAGCTCACTCACAGTCGCTGTTTGTCAAGATCACATCTTCAACAGCCTCGGCTCATCTCACTAGACGCTCTTCGACACAGTCCAACATTCACACCATCTGTCTGCAGGCTTGCACGCAAAGCAACAACCAACGCGATCATGTCCGCTCTTCGCCACAGCGCACGTCAAGTGCTGAGCAGCGCAGCATCCACCAGTCGACTCAGTACAAGTATCACACCGCCTCTGCGCTCTCAACGAATTCCCTCTCCTCTCGCACCCATCTCATCCATCTCCGCTTTCAGCACAAGCCGTCTAATTCGAGCCGCAAAGGACGACGCGAGTGGCGCGACGCCAGCAGAGGAATCTGCAGAGACGAAAGAGGCAGCTTTCGGTAAGGGATTGGGACTGAAAGAGACTGGAGAAGCGCAGAGTACGGGTAAAGGATCGGCTGCTGGAAAATCAGAGGCGGAGACCAAATTGGCGGAAAGGGAGGCAAAGATCAAGGAGCTGACTGTGAGTTGTCCAAGATCCCACATCCTCCAGAGAGAGCACACACTCTCTCCGCTCGTCACTGTATGCGCTGACGTACGTGCCCCCATCCGCCACTTTTGACACATAGGATCAATTGCTGTACGGTAAAGCGGACATGCAGAATCTGCAAAGAAGATCGGCAGAAGAAAAGGCTCAAGCATCAGACTTCGCCATTACCAAGTTCGCGCGGGACTTGACTGCATCGCTAGACGTCTTGGCCCTCGCCTTGCGATCCGTGCCCGAAGCGTTGCGTCAAGCGCCATCGGAGGTCAAAGACGCTCAAGATCCTCGCAAAGCTCTAGCTGAGCTTTACAGCGGTGTCGAGTTGACTTCCAAGAGCATCACCGATATGCTCGGTAGGCATGGTGTGACCGTCTTTGATCCTACGGGCGAAAAGTTCGATCCGGCTTTGCACGAGGCCATGTACCAGGCTCCCGTGCCCGGCAAGACACCCGGCACGGTTCTGGAATGCTCAAAGGTGGGATTCAAGATCAAGGGGAGGGTACTTAGACCTGCGCAGGTCGGTGTCGTTCAGGAGACCAGCTAGCCGGACAGACAGCCGGTCAGGCGACGCAGCGGGAGGTGGGAAAAAAAAGTGAATATCGAATACAGGCGCTTCACATGGTACGCACTATACGAGAGCGCATACGAGAGCGCATCTGTTCAGCCAGGGAAGTAGCTGCGTGCACACATTGTAGCGAAGGAACGACGGCTGCACGCGCCTCAACACACATCAAAGAGCGCAAACGGTTCCAATGCATAACCACCTTTCTTTTGCCTGGATTGGTCGCAAGTTGCCTGCTGCTTGCTCGTTTGCTGCATTCGTGATCAGCTGCTCTCGTCGTTCAGACCAGCCCACGACTCTGACCTCGCGCTTGCGCTCTTGATGCCTCTTGAAAGTACGCAAAGGCTGCTGCGCATTGCAAACCCGTTCTGAAACTCATCAGCCGTCAAGACACCCTTGAGACTCTGGCCCATGTTGATGCACGACGACCGTATTGTCACTTGCAAACGAGCGAAGCCTTACTGCGTCGTTGTGCGTATTCATCTCAAGGAAGCGCAGTCAAAGATGCGTTGGCAGATCTATCGAACTCCGTCCATACAGTACAGGAAGCGCATGACGAGAGGGGAAATTGGGTAAGAATGTGATCAAAAAAACTTCGGCTTGCGTGAGTTGAGCAAAGGCCAAAAGGAGTTTAGTCAGAGAGCTGCCCATTGCGCGACGTGAGAAATGCCCTTTGCTGTCGAAAGAAATGACATCCGAAGTGCGACGCGTGCCAGCTCATTGGGAAGTCGACATTGCAGCGCTGCCTGTATTCTGCGGCGAAGTTGCGCTGCGAGGCTCTTCAACCTGCACAGCACGTTGCTCTGGCGGGGCCAGCTCCCGAACGCGCGAAGGGCTCCACTGTCCCGAGCCGTACACCAGCAGCTGGTTAGCATAACGCTGCATCTCGTCCAAAGGTATGACCAAGTGGAAGTCGTTTAGCAACAGAAATTGCAGCTCAAGCTGATTGAGCTCGTGCACGGGCAAACCCCCCACCTGTGCGGGACATTGAAAGTCAAAGACGGCGTAAGCGTTTTGATATCGCACCTCGGACAATCATCTCTGTGGATCTCAAAAGGTCTCCCCAACTGACCTTGGCGTACCGAGAATTGGTGTAGAATACATCAGAGAAGAATTTGCTGGCCACCGTTACGCCCGCAATGACTAGACGATGGACGTTATAGCTATCGATTGCGAAGCCTTTCATCCCAGGATGAGGTTCTGCAAGCGCACTGGCAAATCCTGGATTATCTCTAGCCAAGGCGCTACTACCGCTCGAGACTTCTTCGCCATCCAAGGCTGGCAAACCAGCTGCTTGGCCCGCCGGACTTCCCGAGCCACTAGATCCGGGCGCAGCGCCCAATCCCATTCTGCTCATCCGATCAAAGTAGACCAAAAGCGAGAGAAAAACGTCGTTGGTGGTCGGGCAGTACTTGAGGATGCGCAACAAGTACGACTCGATGCTGATGCTCGGCACATTGCGTGCATGAAAGCAAAGTGTGCTGCTCTGAGTGCCCAATGCACCCAGTGCTGCGGTCGTAATCGGCGGCCAGCTTCCTTTGCCTTGGCTATCCGCACTTCCTGACCTGATGTCCAAACCTTCCGGGGTTGCCAAGTCGTGCCTCGTATCACGGGCAGTTGTGGAAGAGGCGCCCGTGGAGGGCGCTGGAGAAGCACCATTCTGCGCACTGACTGCCATCCCATCGCCTCCCGCACCCGGGTCTACGCCGTCCTGTCTTCTGCTGCCCCCCCTCGACCTCGATTCTTTCCGCCGGTCAGCGCCCGTACCGCCAGGTTTCAGCTCGTCGTTAGCAGTCGCGATCTGGTTGAGCAGTGCAGCGAGCACGCGCAATAAGTCCTGTGGCGGAAACGTCGCGAGGTCCAAGTGCTGTGCAGGCCCGCCCCCAGGTAAAGATTGACCTTGCAACTCCCTGATCATGCTACTTCTTCGCGTCTTTGCGGTGTACTGTGGGCTAGTCTGCGCCAAGTGCAAAGCCTCCGTCGCAATCGCATCCGGGACCGCTTCCGTGCGTCTAGGTGAGTTGCGAATGTTCATGCGCGGAGACACCGTGGAGGCTGCTTGAGCCGCAGTCGAGGTGCCAGGCGCCCGTTCCAGACTGTCGGCCCGCGCATCCCAATCTTGCTGGTGAGAAGGACCTGGCTCGGCCCACGAAGTCTGTTGCAGCGGACTAGTGGTCCTCCGAGTTTTGGAAGCAGGTCCATTGCCACTTCGCGACCGTGTCCGATCCTCTGTTCCAGGCCCTTGAGACATTTCATTCATGCGGCTTTCGGGAGGAGACCTTGAGTAGCCTGATCGAGGCGAGCGCTCGATCGGCGCACTGCCTACAGCGTGGTCGCCTCTGACGAAAGCTACCCCAGAGTGTGCCGCGCCGGAGTTTACCGAAGAATCGTATGCGACAGAGGCACTGGGGTGACTGGATGCCATGACGTTAGGAGAGAGTCTGCGAGAAGGAGTTGCAGCGCTATGCGTCCGAGTGCCGGCAGTGGCGCCTGCTGCCAAGCGCAATGCTGACCGAGCTTCCTGCTGATTCGCTGACCCTGCGACCGCCCCGCTAGCCGAAAGAGCCTTTGCTGCTTGAGCGAGGTTGTGAGTGCTAGAGTGGTGGAGAAAAGGTAAGGTTGTGTCGGAGCTTGTGGCAATTGGCGGGCTAGTGTTATTGCTAGAAGCCGCTGAAGAGCCGCCACCTCGTCTGCCACCTACTTGAGACGAGCTGGGTGAAGAATAGTATGCTGGGGAATCAAAGGAGCCCGAAGACGATTGCGAGGGGGACAGCGATGCCGGTTGCCCTTGTGATTGTGGTTGTGTGGTCGGCGAGTCGCCCCAACGAGGCATCGTTGAATGCGCTTTCTGACCGGAAAGCTTGGGCGGGAGCAGCGCTAGACTGAGGAGCTGCGTTGACGTGCGCAAGCGAGAACGGGTGAGCACACATTGAAGATTCAGCACAAACGCAGCGGCATGGCTGCTTCCTCTGCTTCGGCCGAGTTGTAGGGAGTCTGTAGCGAACAGAGCCAAAGGTGGGATGAGAGCGGGTACTCACTCGCAAATACGGCAACCGCACGGATGTCTCGTGCAATGGCTGAGATGGTGAATTGCTCTCGACTTGGCGCTGAAATTATGAGGATGAGCCAGAGTATTGTGGTATCGATGTCGTCAATAGTGAGCTGAGAGAGAGGAGCGACCGACTGCGCGTGTGAATGAACGCTTGCAAGATGAAGTGTAGCAGAAGTTCAAGGTCACTCAGTGGTCCCTCCACCGTGTCGGTAGTTCGCGTGGATGTCTAGCAGTGTAAGTGGTCAGCGGTGGATGAATGCTCGCAACACTTGTCATCAGCTGGAATCCAGGAGCGGCGTCGCAGCCCTGCTCACCCTCGTTGGGAGTAGAGGTGACAAGCCAAGCTTTGGACGTCAGGATGATGGGAGCAAATAGTCCATAGCATCAACTAGCCGCGCATGCGACCCGTCGGTCAGCCAGCGTGAGGTTCAAACGCAGCACGCAGCACGAACCACACATCACCGCCCGCGCCGCGCACTTGATTCACTATACACCACTACGGTATACTAGCTGGGCGCGCAGCCAAAAGGAGCAAAAAAACGCGCAAGCTGCTGCATGCTGCATGCATGCAGGGCGCGTGCGCTCGGGTGCGGATGCGATATTTTCGACAATCGTCAACGTCAATAATCACCTATATAAGCTGCGCAAGCGCGTGGCGCGGGCGCGCGCGCGCGTTGGTCAGCCAGACTACAAGTCGCACGTTACAACGCGTCGGCTCAACTTGAAATGAAAGTTCAACCGCTTTGAAGAGATCTCCGACGCACGGATCTTGCTCCTCGCTCGCTGACGCGCACGGCCTCGCACTGTACAACCAATAATCAAGAATAACAATCCGCATTTGCAGCAGATCAACTTGCAATCACGAATGCTGCTGACGGTCGTGAAGAGACTTGAGGTTTTGGATTCCAAATTTGATCGATGATTGCACGCATTTGCGCACGCATTTTGATTGTTTGAGGCTCGATGTCCTATGCAGCAGCTACAGCACTTGAAAGACCGCACCTCAGTGCCACAGCACAACGTGTATTCTCCACCACCAGCGGCACTCGTATGTTTCCCCTTGGGACCCAGAATGCTGGAAGTCTCTCACGCGAGCGTGCAAGCGCACAATGCATATGCAGCATGCAGCACAAAACGCGCGAGCGCTCGTGCGCTCCCGGAGCCGTGGTCGTGGAGGAGGCGAGTAGGAGTCACAGTGTGCGAATGAATGCGGTAGCGCAGCGCAGACCCAAGGAGTCACAGGCGTGTCTGGTGAGGAAAATCATGGCGTGCAGCAAGTGCAGCGGGGGGGCAGCGTTTGCTGCATGTCACCGTGACGGTGACCGACCGCCGCCCTGGCTTGTCAGACACGCAGACTTTCTGCTTATTATAGAGCTTGGGCACAAACCGTTCGACGCAATGGACAAGCAGCATGGTTGCGAACGCGGCAGCGCACGGACGATCCCATCTGCTTGGGAGGAACGGCGTGACCGAATTCGTTGCTGGCAGCCAGCAGCAAAGCTTCACGTACTTCGTTTAGGCGGTGGACTCGCCATCCTTAACCACCGCGCGAAGATTTGGAGAATCGTGAGTGCAGATGGCATGAGCCATCGCAGAGATCAAGATGGTGCAATTCGGCGCAGGTCTTGTCAATATTGGATCTCAAATAACAGGTACGCAGACCAAACAATCGTGAATCGCTTGCAGACAGACAGGTCAATCACTCCTTGTTCTGGTCGCAAAGAGACCGCGTGCAGGCCTTCACTGAGCTGTATTGCGCATCACATTGCTGCCACAATGGCTTCTCCGAATGGATTCATCGGATTGGCGCAGTATTCAGCGCGAGTTTGGTACAGCATCACCACCACAAGCGGTGCGTGCCGCATTGGTAGCCTACCAGAGACAGGAGCCAAGATGCGAGTCAGCGTCTTTGCCCACCTCGATAATCAACTTTAAGCCGACGTGCCGCTACTCACCCCAGGGGTTCTTGTGCAAGTACTCTTGATGATGCTCGTCGGCCTCGAAAAAGTCACCAGCCGGCCTCTCCTCGACCTGCGTGACAATCTTCTTTCCCTTTGGCGTAAAGTGCTTTTCCTGCACTTCATTCGTCACCTTTTTTATCGCCTCCAGTTGCTCGGGAGAATGAGCAAAGATGGCGCTCCTGTACTGAGTGCCTCTGTCGTTGCCTTGAGCGTTGAGCTGCGTGGGGTCGTGCGTGCGATAGAAGAATTCGACGAGCTCGGCGTAGGATACCTTGCTGGGATCAAAAGTCACTTGCGCTGCTTCTGCATGACCTGTTCGGCCAGTGCACACTTCCTCGTAGCTTGGGTTTTTGGAAGACTCTTTGCCACCGATGAATCCGACCTTGGCATCGATCAGCCCTTTGCCTTTATAGTGCTCCCGCTGTAATTGAAGAGTGGCGAAGAGTGGCGATGTAGGGAAGGAGGTCAGCCAAGCGCACAGCCGTGATTGGAGCTCAGGTCTACACTTACAAAGATGCTGCACCGCACAATTACGCGAAGATGGGCCATTCAGCATACAGTCGAGTGGGCGAAATGGTCGTGCATACAGTCCCCACTCACTGTTCAGTGCCCCAGAAGCATCCGCTGGCAAAGGTACCTTTCTCGATGGCGTTCCCGTTGGTAGACATGCTTCTGGCCGATTGAGCAGCGATGGCAAAAGACGTGGTTGGCTGAGTGGCAGGGCCCACGATCGTTGGAGGAGGCAAAGGTTTGAAAGCGCCAAAAATGCGAGAGAACATGGGCAAAGCTGCGAGAGCTATGAATGCAGCTAGGATCACCGAAGCGGCCGATAGCTGTCTAGATCGGGCTGTATGCGCACCTCGAGCGGGCGTCGGACTGGTAAGATGAGAGGTGCTCGGAATGGTGGCGGCGTAAATTGGGAAGTGCGCTGTGTGGGATGGTGGTGGTCGCCTTGGGTGATTGACATCCCTTGTGCCGAGCGGCTCGCAGGTGGCGTGTCACCCTCCACAGGCGCGGTAACGCCGTTTGATGTGGTTTGGCTAAGCGCACGTCGGCGGCGAATGCCGATGAGCTAGTGGAGGGCGGGCGCACGGGCCGCGCGCCATTGGGTCGCACGTGATCAGCCCGATGGGGTGGAACCCTCAATATCTTGAATCTTGAATTGAAATCAAAATGAATTTGAATCGTGAATCTCATCTTGATGAACGTGTGGGAACTCAAGAATGTCGTGAATTGTGATTATGGTCTGATGCGGCTGTAGGCGCGCATGACCGCGAGTTCGACAGGCTTTTAAAATCAGAATCACGAATAGCTGTGTGGCTTTGTTTGGCTGCACGGATGGGTGGACTTAGACTCTTTAACTCACGACTGTCGTCCCAACGTGAATCTTGGCTGTCGACTCTACTCAGCGTTGTCAAATGCGAACGAGAATCAGGAGAGCAGAGCCTGTCATCAACCAGTTCAAGTATCTGCTGTGCCAACCCTCCTCCGAAGCTTCCCGCGCCTACTCTCCGGGCTAAGGACTACGAAACAAGGCGAGATGCGGCATGCTTGCTGAGCATAAGCCTGTACCGCCGGTTCCTGCACCGCAGATAGAGGCAGCGATGGAGACCATCGTCGGAGAAGCGCTAGCGGCTGAAACATCACCGCATTCCGCGAATCCAGCCAGAAGGAAGGACGCGCACGTCACAGAAGGCAAACTGTGTACTTTGCCACTGGAGATTTTTGAGAAGATCCTTTCCCATCTTCCCTTTCCGCAATGCGCACGAGCACTGCTGACGCTGCGTTGTACATGCCGATCACTCCAAGCAATCAGCACACAGGCTCCCCTCTGGCGCAGGGTGATCGAAGCTGCTCACTCCAGCGGCACCACTCTGCCAAGTCTGCCTCGAAATTCTGAGATCAAACATAGCGAAAGCGCAGAAGAGCTGGAATGGTGCGCTCTGTACGGGCTTTCCAACACCCCCGACGCGCGCAGAATTCCTTGGAACTACTCTCTCAGAGCTCATGCCGATCGCATCACTTGTCTCAAGCTTGTGGCAGGACCAAGTCGAAGAGCTCGGAAGAGAAGGCGAACATGCGAGACACCCCATGAGGCCTCGAGCGCCTCCTACACGGTCGAGGGCATTCGTGGCAGGTACCGCAGACAAGCTTGGCTTATCACTGGTGCCATCGATGGCTGGGTCAGGGTTTGGGACATCGGTCGGATGATTGAAGAAGAGCAAGGCAAGTGTAGGATGAAGGCCAGGGAGGATAGTATCAGCCCCGGGCCGCCATCAGATGCCGCCGCTGAGTCGCCGGCCTCGCTTAGCGACCAGCTAGACTTGATGAGCTTGGAGTCTCAGAGGACCGGTTCGACAACGCCAGTACACTCCAAGCCCCCGGTATTCGGGGGTGATCCTCTACCTCTACTTACCCCTCGGAGAAGGGCAGGTGGCAGCGCAAACGGCGCTCTAGAGTCGCACGCGAGGCTTGCTGGAAGGGAGTATCTTGTATGCAGCATATGCACCGCTGCTGACGTGACGGCCCTGGACGCTGAACTCGTGCATACCTTCCGAGATGGGACTGGGCAGGGAGAGCGCACAAAGCTGCGAATAGCGTGCGGTAGCTATTACGTGAGTGGCTGCTGCTTTCGTTGCGCAATATTTAAATGAGGATGCTGACGCTCTGAACGACATCTGCCAATAGAGTGACGCAGCTGTGACGTTATACGAGCTGGAGCTTCCGGAGGAGGAAGAGGAAGCAGCGTCAGAGACATCTCGGGAAAGGCGTGGCTGCGCTCGTGATGCCACGCTGGTCTCTACCCTTTCTCCGAGCGCGTGGTGCGGCGTCCAATGCCTTGTGCTTCGAGGGTCACTCATTGCAGTCGGCACCTACACCGGCCTGGTACACCTTTGGCAGACTGGCATCGATCCCTCCTCATCTACGTCGCCAAAGATAGCTACTGCGGACAAGGCCAAAGAATGGAAGCATGTGATCGAAAGACCAGAGCGGAAAAGCGTCGCTGTCCTCCGGCTGGAACTCGGCAAGCGAGATGATGGCACCTTTCCTTGCTTGCTGCTGGTCACTCGGACAGGCGAACTAGAATGGTGGACGCTTCCGCTTCCAGAGACCGCAGGTGAAATGCGACAGCACATGCCGCTGTCGACACAATCCATCCTGCAAGCGGACAGGAATGATGGCGCGACGAGCGATTCGCTCGAGTCGTTCGCACCGGTACGCAGTGGCCCTCACTCTACCTCACGAAGCAGCAAGGATGTGGCAGTGGAGCAAGGGCGAGAATCCGACCCCGAGCCTCAAATGTTGTCCAGGTTCTCGCTCGGCGACGGGTTGACACCGATGCTGGGGCTCGGCTTCTCGGAGCCTGACGATGGCGTCGCCGGCCGACTGGCGAGAAGCAAGAGGCCTGGGCAGGACCGGCGCCTCAGCTTGATGCTCGGCGACATGACTGGCGTCTCCCATTGGCAGTTCTCGCTTCCAAAAGAAAGTACGTCGGATTGGGAGATGCGATTGCCTTACATTTCAGAGCCAGTCCGCGTGGGGCGGAGAGAAGTGGTTAATGAACGCCCCATAGGACTAGCCCTCGGTCAATCTGGCGATAGGGCTATCTTTCACTCCAGTCTCGGCGGCGTGCCACCTTTGTGCTGTGTACGCCTCTACCACACTGATCGGTCCGACATGGCCATCATAAGTCCGTTTGAAGGCTTGGCCGACAAGAGCTCGCTGCCTTGGCAAGCTGGAATGAGAAGAGGTGCCACTGGTGCAGAACGGCTACCCAGCGCAGCTGGCAGCGCTCCATTGCCAAGTCCGACGTCGACAAATCTGTCGGTGGACACCGAATCGGAAGAGCCCAGCACGCCCAGCGCATCGGCCGGTCCCACATCATCCTCCAATTTGTCTTCTGCTCTCGCAGGTCTCAGAGGCAGGCAACGTCCAGCAGTGGGCGGCTCGACGATGAGAATGTTCGAAGCTCCTCCAGAAGATTCCGGCTCGGCTTCCAAGTCGGGCTTGCAGATCGACACGAACGCAGCCGAGTCTGAACAAGCAGCGGTGTCGACGTCGACGTTCACGTCCAATGCACCTGCTCATCAACATGGTATCAAAAGAGCCGACATCCTGACCGAGGCTGCTTATGCTGAGAGTCTTGGCATCACCATCTTTGCTACCGCAAGAGGTTACCTGCACATCACGGATTGGTGCACCAGCGCCCACGCGTAATTCTCACATTCGCGACGCAGAGGGATGCATCGTCGATGACACTCTTCATGAATTGCAACCCTGCCCTTGCCTACTTAGCAACAGCCTCTCGCATGTTAAAATTTTGGAGCTCTATCCTGTCGAAGCTACAAAATGCTCATCCGGTCAAGTCTAGGCGATCTTCCAATTGAGCCTCTCGCTCCATCCGGTCTGCAGCAGATTGGCGAGCTCGGCGACATCTTTGTCACCGCGGCCGGAGAGGGAAACGACGATATCGTCGTCCTTTCCAAACCTTTTGGCCAGGTCGAAAGCCTTGATGAGCGCATGAGAAGTTTCGAGAGCGGGCAGAATACCCTCCTGAGCGCGTCAAGTGGCCAGAGCAAGCAGTGCTTGATCAGCGTCAGGTGACTTGGACGGGTATGGGAATCTGTTTCGTGCGGTGCGCTTCGCGAGTCGGCATGTGACACTTACGAGCTGAGCCAGCAATCTGAAACCTTGAAGTGCCTCTTCGTCCGTTGCAGCGATGTATTCTGCCCTTCCAGAGTCCTTCAACCAGGCGTGCTCAGGTCCGACCTGAGAGGGTTGTGGGAGAGATGTAGTATGAGCACCATGCAGCACCAATGCACGTCGCATCGGCAAACGAAATCACGTGAAAGCTGCTCGATCACTCACACCTGGATAATCGAGCCCGGCAGAAATAGAGTGCGTCTCTGTAATTTGACCATCGGGAGCTTGAAGAAGATAGGTGCGTACACCGTGCAGCACACCCGGCGTGCCCTTTGACAAGGTGGCCGAGTGCCTATTCGTTTCGATGCCTGGCAAAGGAGAAGGGAAGATGGTGCGAATATGTCAGGCATGGTACACTTGGGCCCAAGCAAGCAAAAGGCGTGCAGGCTCACCATCGCCGCCGGCCTCTACTCCAATGAGCCTGACTGTGGGGTCGTTGATGAAAGGGTGGAAAATGCCGATGGCATTGCTTCCACCTCCAACGCAAGCGATCACAGCGTCCGGCAACTTGTTTTTTTTCTCCTTCAATTGCTGCTTGACTTCTTTTCCGATGATGGATTGGAAGTCTCTGACCAAGCTAGGGAACGGATGCGGTCCAATGGCTGATCCGACGAGATAATGCGTGTTGTGTAGATTGGTGACCCAGTCTCTATTCGCTTCATTGATCGCATCCTTCAACGTCTTGCTGCCGCTCTCCACAGCCACAACCTTGGCACCGAGCATCTTCATCCTAAACGCATTCAGACTTTGTCGCCTCACGTCTTCGGCTCCCATGTATACGACGCATTCCATGCCGAAGCGGGCGCAGGCCGTGGCTGTAGCCACGCCGTGCTGCCCAGCCCCAGTCTCGGCGATGATTCTCGTCTTGCCCAACCTTCTCGCTACCAAAATTTGCCCCATCGCATTGTTGATCTTGTGACTTCCCGTGTGGTTGAGATCTTCTCGTTTGAGCCAGATTCGCGCACCTCCTGCAGCTTCGGTCATCCTCTCCGCAAGGTAAAGCTCTGAAGGTCTGCCAATGTACTCGTAGTGACTCTCAAATTCTTTCCAGAAGGATGGATCGTTGATGCAATCCAGGTACGCCTTTTCCAATTCGGCGTGAGCATCGAACAGAGCTTCCGGCACGTATTGTCCTCCGAATTTGCCGAACCGAGGTGGCCGAAGTTGTCCAGAAACGGGATCGACAGTTGGGTCTAAACCTGGCACCGGCGGTCTATCGCCATCCACAACCGCGTCCACTTTTGGAGGTTTGACTCCGTCAGGCTGATTGATCGCGTCCGAAATCTTGATCGGCTTTCTTTCATTTTGTCGCTTGATTCCTCCCTCTGCCTTGCCCGTGATCTCCTCGCAGTAGGCACGAGCTGCTGCTACACGCGCTTCCGTCGTAGCTGGCTGAGCATCTCGGAGCACAGCGACCAGCCTGGAACCAATGACGACTCCATCGGCGTGCTCGCCAACCTGCACGAAATGCTCTCTCGTCGCTACTCCAAAGCCGACCGCCAATGGAACATCGGTGATGCTGCGAATACGCTCCAGCATGGAAGGAAGACTCTCAGAGACTGTGTTGGACACGCCCGTTGTTCCCATCTTGGAGACGACGTAGATGAAGGAATCGGCAAGCTTGGACAGGTGCTGAATGCGCTTGTCCGAGGTTGAAGGCGCAATGAGCGGCACGTATGAGAGACTTAAGAGCAGTCACGAAGCGTGAGTGGAGAGCAAAGTAACGTAATGTACCCATCGTGACCAAAGCACAGTCGCACAAAATCTGGCGACTCGGGAAGTGTACCAGCCGCGAGACTCACCCATCTGCAGTGCAAAATCCTCTGAAGTCCTCCGCCTCTTCGGGAGGCAGATCGACCACGATGAAACCATTCGCGCCTGCCACTTTCGCATCTTGAACCGCCTTTTCTTCTCCATGTGCCAAGAGCGGGTTGTAGTATCCCATCAGTAAGACTGGCGCTTTAAGGCCTCTAGAACGAGCTTGTTCCACATAAGACAAGCAAGTCTTGTAGTCCACGCCTTGCTCGAGGGCGACCTGTTGGGGGGGGGGGGGGGGAATTGTCGGAAAGAGCCGAATATTGTGAGCGAGCCTGGAGCGACGTATTGCGCGGCTTACACACGCACCTCGTTGCTGCGTTGAATGGCAGGGCCATCTGCTTGAGGATCGGAGAAGGGGACTCCGAGCTCGATGATGTCCGCCCCACCAGCTTCCAGACCGAGCAGAACATCCACAGTGTCTTGCTTGGCTGGAAAACCCGCAGTGACAAACGAGACGAAAACTGCTTCGTTCTGAGGTCGCGTGGGAATGGAGCAGGGGCGGCGGTTGGTAAGCCTGTCAGCAAAGCGACCCAAGACTGGCGCTCACGCTTCATCACCGCCATCCGCAAGCTGCACTGCATCTTTCACCGCTCACCTTGGCTGCTTTGGCGGTAAACGTCGCCTTGATGGCGTCGGTCATGGTGCTAGTGCTGATCTGACCCAAGGCAGGTCTTTCAGGGTGATCAAGCTACGGGGAGGATGTGGAGTGACGACGTGAGAGGCGTCAATGGCTTTTCGCTCCTCGCGTGATGCCTGCTCAGAGATGGTAGTGGGTGTTGCAAATTTGCCTGAGAATCCGTCAATGATGCTTGCTGATGGAAGAAGCGGCGATGACGAGAGAAGTCTGGTTGGTGACTTGGAACATGCAGTACCGCCGCTCTCCTGCTGCTGCTGCTGCTGCTGCTGCTGCTGCTGCACGCATGCCTGCTCCTCGGTGACTCGTCTTGCCTTCTCTTCGGGCCCGCGCGGTTGAGCCTCATGCAGGTGGGGAAGATTTATATAAGCTCATCGCGCATCAGGTGGCCGAATCTTTCACGTGATCATTTCTTCCTGCACGGCGATAACGCGGGCTGCTCGTGACTGCCAAATTGATTCATGCAGCCGCTGGCTTCCTTCCTGGATCGTGGCTGCTGCTGCTGCTGCTGGTCGAAAGTGACTCGATTCATGGTGAATATGATTCAGGATTGTGATTGTGCATCGAGGTCGATCATCCATGCGTGCAGTAGGGACCGGGCATTCCATCATCGTCCACTACCATCCGCCAGCTTGTCTACTGCAACAGCCTAACACACCTCCTCGACAATCATTCAGACACCGCTTTATTCCCTTTGCCCATCATGTCACCGTCCGCCGCGCCCTCCAGTGCGGGACCCGCAAAGGAAGGCTTGGTACCAGGCCTGAGCAACTCTCAAATCGCCGCGGTCTCTTCGCTCAAGCCTGCCCACTTTGACCTTTCCAGAGTGATCCGGCCCAACATTCTGAGTCTGGCGCCATACAGGTGCGCAAGGGACGACTATCAAGATGGCATACTGTTGGATGCCAACGAGAACTCTCTGGGTCACTCTTTACCTCAAGGAAGCTCTTTTCCCGCTTTTCAAGCAAGTCACGACAATGCGGGTGCGAACGGGGCCACCAGCGTGTCGGTGCCTGGAAGTGGCACTTTGCCCAAGGACGATCCGCTGCAACTTCACCGATACCCAGATCCCAGTCTTTACGACATCAAGCCCACCCTCGCTTCCCTCCGTCAGCTTCCAGATGAAAGCTACGTGATGCTCGGCGTCGGCTCAGACGAGGTGCTGGATCTTCTGCAAAGAGTCGCTGCTAAACCTGGTCAGGACGCCATCTTGATATGCCCACCAACCTACGGCATGTATAGTGTGTGCGCTGCGGTGAATGACCTGGATGTCATCAAGGTTCCTCTGAATGTCGAGGGCGGCAAATTCAGTCTAGATGTGGACAATGTGAGTTCGCGTGGCCCGGCTTGCTTAGCACAGCACACGTGCAGTACATCCGACGACTTAATTTGGTACGGTCTTCTCCTCTTGCGCCCGCTTTCGCGCCTTGCCCGCAGATCCTGTCCACCCTGTCCGCCTCACCGCAGATCAAGTTGATCTTCCTTTGCTCGCCCGGAAATCCGACTGGCACGCTTCTCTCCCTGGACTCCATCCGACGCATCCTCGATTATCAAGACTGGAACGGCTTGGTGGTCGTTGACGAAGCATACATTGACTTTGCAGAGGAGGAGCTGAGGTCGGGCAGGAGGTCGGTGGACGCTTCGGCCGTGTCTCTGTTGAAAGAATACAAGAATCTGGTAGTGACGCAAACTCTGAGCAAGGCTTTTGGTCTTGCTGCCATTCGGTGAGTAGTCGGCATGCTTGCCATAGCAGCTCGTGCACCGTGAAGTGACATCGGATCGCGGTGCGTCGAGGGTCTCTGACGCCCTGGGCATATCCGCTCCTCGCTCTTGCCAGGCTGGGCATCTGTTACTCTTCTCCAGCCCTCATACAAATCCTCAACAACACCAAAGCACCCTACAACATTTCCGCACCCACAGCGCACCTAGCATCCTTGGCTCTCTCCGAAGCTGGTCTGACTCAAATGCGCTCCACCGTTCGTCAACTGCTTTCCAACCGAGATGCTCTCATTTCCTCTTTGCAGAGCATCCCCAGCGTTGGCCAGATACTGGGAGCCAACGAGGCAAACTTTGTGCTGGTGCAGATTTTGGACCAGCAAGGTGGCAAGCCGGACAGCAAGAGAGCAGGAATGGTTTACAAGATCATGGCAGAGCAAAAGGGCCTCGTGGTCAGGAACAGGAGCTCAGAGTTGGGCTGCGAAGGTTGCCTTAGGATCACGGTGGGAACTGAACAGGAAAACGAGAGGTGCATTCAACTCATGAAGGAGTTGCTTTCATCTTGATGTCTTTCTTACTCCCTCAGTTGTAATAGAATGTTGGTGCAATCTCAAGGGTGCGGGACAAGAGTCAGTGGTGCAGATTGGGACCGCTCTGGGAGCACTTGCACGGAGACCACCAGCGCCAACCAAAGTGATGATATCGCGAAATATTTGGAAGTGTAACAGTGATGCTTGGTATCGTGTGCACATTCTCTTTGCCAACGAGAGGCGCGCACGCTCGGGTCCCTTTACTGCTTTCGTGAGGGTGACTCAAGGGTCGGCCTGGCTGCCCAGAAGCTGCGCACGCTGCTCACGCTGCTCATGAAGCAAGCGCGCACGTTCCGCCTCCTTTTGTCTTTGTCGACGAACTGGACTAGGTGTGTTTTCGTCGATTTGTCGCACGTCGCCTCGTCGTGAGGGTGAGGCATAGGGAGAATAGCGACGATTGCGATTGCCGCTACGAGGTGGCGTCTTGGGCAGTGCGCGGCGTGGAGATGCCGAGAGGCTCGCGGGAGAAAGACTCGTCGAGTTGGAACGGGACCTGCGCAAGGAGTGGCTCGTCTCAGCGGTGTCGATAGTATCCAGAGTGTCGACGGTGTCCCCCACGTCCGTCACGCTGCGCGTGCTGATGCTAGTCGTAGTAGTATCGATGGTCGGACCAGTCAGATGTGCCGAGTTCTCCAATTCGGCTTCGGCGCTTGCAACAAAAGTGTCGTGTCGACGAGGCATGATATCCGAACTGCGACCCGAAGCCGGCTCGGGGTCTGGCGTATCTGAGCGCGAGCTGCTACCTCCAGCAGACTCGTCGAGGTCTCCGAAAGGGGAGCGGCTGATGCTACGTGGTCGTGAGGGCAAGGGAGACGAGGGCTGCAAGGGAGATCTTGCTCCTCTTGCTACTCTTGCTCTACGTCCGGACGCAAGCACCGGAGTGCTCGATGTTGGAGCGCTCGCAGTGCTACTGGAAAGAGCTGACCGAGGCGAACCTCCATGGGCGGGCCTCAACACCCCAACTCTAGAGCAGTCCAACAAGGCAAAAGCGCGCATGCTTCCTGACCGGGATGAAGAGCTGCTTCGTTGTGCTGGTATTGAGCGCTCCTGAGTTGCCCGGCTCCCGGCTGGACTGCTGCTGGTGATAGCAGCTATGCCGTACGTATGAGCTCGCCTAAGCGAAGCTCTCAAGAGCGTGTTTGGAGGAGCCCTCGAGGACGCAAGGCTGCCATCTGAATTAAGTCCTTCTCCCAAACGTCGGCTCGCCCGTGAGTCCGTCCGCAGAGATGGCGGAGACTGCGATGGCGTGGCAGCGTCCGATTGCATCAGCGGAAAGGTCTCGCATCGATCGCGCAGGCTGAAAGTGGATGACTGCGTACACGCCGCACTCACGCTATTGCGCCTCGAGATTGCCAAGGCATCTTCTTGAGCTGCACCGACATTGAGCTCGGGTTCTCCTCTTAGCCTCCGGAGTGAGTGACCTCTCGCGTCGGCGATCCACAATGGGATTTCAGCCAATGGTATGCGTCCCGACACCGCCTCTGAACCTGGGTGTACAGGATCCCCTGCAGAGCCCCCAGTAGCTAGGCCACTTTGGGCAGCACGCGAGCTGGCCCTTTGAGTCTCCCCTTCTCGAGAAGAGTCCGGTAAGGGGGGATGTACTTGGCGTGAAGCTCTGCGATTTTGCCTCGGTGCGTTTCTTGGAGCATCTCGAGCCCGCATCGAGAGAGCCGAGCTTGAGGATTGAGCCTGAGAGGAGCGAGTCTGAAGCATGGAGCCAAGGTTCTCACACTGGAACGCGGGGCTCGGTGTATTCAACTTGGAAGTCGTAAGATTGTCTACGGCGGAGGGAGTAGACCGAGATTTTGCGGGGACGACTTGGCTCGGGCCTGCGATACTTGAAGGGGCGCAAGGCTCGGTCTGTGGTCGCGAAATCCCACGCTGCGCGACTTGAAGAGCTCCGAGCAGTCCTAGAGCAGACGGGTTCCCAGCTTGAAAGCGAATTCGAGAAAAAGGTCGGAGGTGGGCGTGAGGTGCTACGTCCGCCTCAGAAGGATTTGCGGGTACCATATGGCCGGGCCTCAGCAGGCTCGGAGCTAGCGGTTGAGGCGCAGTAGGCGCCATGCTTGGCTGACTGCTATCATACTGCGCTCCGTCGTCGTGCTGATCGTTCCTGCTTGAGTCGATAGTGCCCTCTGTTCTAGTGGGGGGCACGCGTGCGCCATCGCGGCGAGAGCGCTCAGAGGCGCGCATTACTTGACGCCCTGGCATCGATAATTGTACCCTCGTGGCTAGGTGTGCCAACCAGAGCTCGAACTTCTCTGATGCGAGGCAAAAGGACCGATGGCGATGGCTGCAACTTCGTCCTCGACGTGATTGATGAGCGTCTGGTCAGCTCGCTCGCAGAGCGCGAGACGATAGCTGTGGCGAAGTCTTGAGCTGCAGAGCCAACGAAGCTGCCTGATGAGACCTTGCAGTGATGCTAACAAGCGTGGATGCCCAAGAGCATCGACGCCTGTCACACATAGCTGGGCGGCTTGAGCCTTGAAGATGTCGATGGTGCTCTCTGGCTGGTGTTGCACTCTTGACTCTCGGCGCCCCGTCTGACTATTACTCACACTCGAGACTACTGACTTTTGATTCGCGCGAGACGCGTCGCGCAAGTTGACAAATTACCGCGTAGGCACGGCTCGCCCGCGCGACGCACGCGGTGCTTGGCTCTTGAATTGGAGAGATCGAGGATTACGGGCCGAGTAAGACCGACCAAGATGTGGCTGTGTGATCACACGTGAGTCGCGTACCGGGACAGTCCCTGCATGCATGGCTTGAGTGTTTGAGTATGGGCTTTGATTCATGATTTCCTGTGGGTTTTGCCCCCGCGCAAGTCAAAGTGATGCGCGCCGGCCAATGCTACGCGGTGGATGCAAGCAGCTGCTGCGATGCTGATGAGATTGTGTGACTTTGACTTGCAAGCTTGTGCATGGGCATGGATGGGCGTGCATGTGTGATGT
Source organism: Ceraceosorus guamensis (assembly GCF_003144195.1). Classification (NCBI taxonomy): domain Eukaryota; kingdom Fungi; phylum Basidiomycota; class Exobasidiomycetes; order Ceraceosorales; family Ceraceosoraceae; genus Ceraceosorus; species Ceraceosorus guamensis. The sequence goes on from NW_020290047.1 coordinate 32,524, forward strand.
GATGTGTGGCATATCGTGCATGACACGCGCCGCGTACGCACGCACGCCCGCCCGCTTCTGGCCGATCACGCTGTGCCCCGGCTAATCGGTGCATTTATTTGGATGCTTGCTTGCAGCACGGACGTCACCCTTCGTTCGGCGCGCTTGCAGCAGGGTCGATCGAGCTTGGCAAAGCGCAGCAGCGCTCGCTAGATGTGGATGCGTGCAGTCGTGAGTCACGAGTCGATGATTCCGCCAAATTACGAGTGGTGAGTACTCTCGACTCTATCCACACCACACGCGCCATCTTGCCTACCGCAGAGTACATCATCCACCACACATCAAGCCCGCTCCATGACAGCATAGCCGCGTCAGCCGAGCGCCAAGAGCAGCGCGACCGCACCGGGATTGATCTTCGACTCCCTTCACGATTGCGGCCCCATTTACGATTGCAGCTGCAAACTACCGCCTCAGCTGAACCTCAGTCAGCCCGCGCATCCTGTCCGCGTGCTCCCATATCCGCACTCGTGATTGTCTAATCGGCACACGCACATCCTCTTGGCGCAGCGGTCAAACGAAGTCGGAAGAAAGCAGTCGAGTCGACAGGCACAAGGTGAGGGCTTCGAGAGATCCATGGTAAGGGCTCAATGACCTGCGACATCAATCAGGCATCGGTGCAGCCACAATCACGAATACTCGACTGACTCGCATGTATTCACTCGGTCCCGCTCAGTGTAAATGAAGATGAGCCAACAACCACAACGAGGCCCGCCAACTTCCAACCCGCTGATGTGGGGGCTGCATCACGCCGGCGAGCAATCTCGGCAACAAAGAGCTTCCATAAGCAGCGCTACCACCAGCTCCTCATCCGATATGTGGCTGGATCAACCAGTAGCGACAGGCTCTTCTACAAAGGTGGACGACAGGCTCAGTGCAAGTGATAGGCAAGGATCGAGCTCTTCTCTGCTTGCCAAGCCGCAGGAGGCTGACCGATTCGGACGAGACTCGCGCAGCAGATCTCCCACGCCTGCTTACAGCAGCAGCAGCGATGTCAACGCGCGCCCAGGAGCACAGCCTCACGCCGGCCATCACCCCTCTGCAACAGGATCTTGGACGCAATTCAACTTTCAACCGCAGCACGCCTCGAGCTCAGGCGCACCCGATCGTCAATACCCACACGGCCACGTAGGATCAAGCTATGCAGGGCATGCATTGCCTCAACCAAATCCTCACTCGGCCTCCAACTCCCCCACCACCATGATGTACCCGCCAGCTAGGTCACCTTCCGTAGCATCGATCACAAGCCCACACAACCTACCATCTCAGCCGATTGCTCCCCAACCGAGGTCGCATTCTTTTCGAGGCCCCGCGATGCCAAATCCAAGCGCGTGGACACCAGGAACACCCTCCCCTCAAGTGAACGTTTCGCATGCCGCATCACCACCTCCAGGACAAGCTTGGCATCCTTTCGCGGGGGCCACGACATATCCATACCAATCCATCGGTGCGCAAGGGCCGTATTCACCTCCTTCGACACATACTGCACCACAGCAGCATGGCTCATTCAGGCCAGACGTGCTACCGAGCGTAGCACCAATGGCAAGCGCAGGCCCACTTGTTTCGCGTCCTACGACAGCACAGTCATCCCTGGTCCATCAGCAGTCTAGACAGCCTGGACTAGTTTCTGATTGGCAGAGCGAGCATCGCGCAGGAAGGAGTCAGAGCGGACAAGCGGCAGATCACGACACGACGACTTGCGAAGGCTGTCAAGCCGATCTTCGAGCCGCTCTCGAAGCGTCGCGTCTTTCCGCAGAAGCAGACACCAGAAGACGAGCAGCGGGTCCTGCGCAGCATGAAAGGCTATCGTCCGAAGAGATGGCACAGATCAATGCGATGGAGCTGAGTGCGGCTGAGGAACGCGCGAAAGCTGAGGCCGACGAAGCCGCTCTACTGCAAGCCGTGATGGAGGCCAGTCTGAGGGACGAGGAAGAGGCGATCAGGTCGAGAAGGGTCAGGCAAGAACAGCAAGCTCGAGTAGCCCTCACGCTGCAGCAAAGTCGTGACGATGAAGCTGAAAGAGCTCGATTGAGAGCTGAGGCGGACAAAGAATTGTTGGACAGAAGCAAGAGAGAGGCGAATGAGGAAAGAGAGAGGAGGGCTAGAGAAGAAGCGGATGCGAGAGATATAGAGGAGAGCGTTTTGAGACAGAGCAGAATAGATATGGAGCAGGAGTGGAGTAGAAGAGATGAAGAAGAACGAGCTTTGACTAATTTTCTAAGTCAAGGTGGGCAGCCGGGCGATGCCGCGTACTGGAGACATTTGCACCAAGATCAAGCCTATCAGCTGGCAGTCACCATGCGACAAGAACCGAACACATCTACGTCGACAGCCGCGCCGCCGCTACCTCCGCTACCCTCGGGCGCTAGTGCTTCGAGGCATCCATCGATGGCAGATGCGGGTGCGAATAGGAGACCTCTGCCACAGATTCCGCCTGTCATGGGACCGTCGGCAGGTGGCTCGACCAGCAATGCTCTTGAGGACGCCACTCCAGACGCCGCTCACCGTCAAGCCCTTGGGGACCAGGATGAAGGGTCAAGGGACGCGTTGTACGACGGCACTAACGGTGACCCCTTCGCCGATGACGCGGAAGCGCCACCGATGTATGACGAGGTGGGAAACGATCGCCCTCCAAATGCACCAGATTCGGCGCCCTCACACATCCGCTTCGAGACACACCCTGCCCTGCTTGCTGCTGCTGCCGCTGCTCGCCCATCCAACGAATCTGCGGATGTCCACCACCACTGGCCCAACGAGAAGCAATCCTTGCATTCTCATCACGGCAGTCCAGCGGCGCAATCTAGCGCTGCTAGCCTATACGATCGGGATTCAGCTCAAGTTTCCAGCGCCAGTGTGCGACCTGCAGCTTTGACACCTGCCCTCTCCTCGCCGTCTTCAGCCACCGTAGCAGCAAGTCGGCCAGTCGAGATCGGCAGTTTCGACGAGGCGATTCAGGAGGAGGACGACGCAGAATTTTCCCCCAACCCTCTCTTGAGTGTGCTGCACCAACATAGAAGGTCTGTCAGCAGCGCAGCATCGACGCGGTCGAGAACAGCACATAATCGCAGCGGTTCTGCGGGATCGTCCAGTCTCCAAACCCCGGCTTTTCGCCCGTCCAAGTCGAGCAGCAGCTCTGCGTTTACTCTGACTGCTGTGGAGCGTGGTGGACAAGTGCACAGTCGTCCTCGCGCATCTAGCAATCAGAGCGCATCTTCCTCTAACTCCAACTTTATGAAGGATGGGCGCTCGGATCGAGCGCGTCAAATGAGCAATGCGAGCACGATGACGCACGACGCGACCATTGATTCGCATCAGACCTCAACTTCGCACGCACCGTCAGCTTCCACGTCAGCCACGAGCGTAGACGAAGCTGCCGCACGGCAGACGCCAAATCGGGGCGACTTTTCACAGACGACCATGGCAGGCACGGACTGGGGCTATGCTTTGGAACCTTTTGCGCCAGAGCTTTATGCGTCACCTGCAAATGAGAGCGCAGCGGAAGGAAAAGGCCGCTTTCCCAACACGGTGCAGCTCTCGATGGCTCCAGCCGACGGATCCGGCTTGAGGGAAGGTAGCCACCGATCCAGCTTCTTCACCATCCGAGCGCCGAGCTGGAAGGGTCTGTTGCGAGCTATGGCATGGTACGGCAACACGCTCATCACAGCTGGCCCTCAAGAAATCGCCGATGCAGCTCTGGCCAGCGAGCAGCAGGTAGGCTCACAAAGATCCGAGGCTGGTGTGCTGAGCCTCGCTGTGCAAGTCGAAGTCGTGACCCCTACCCGGCTGCGCGATTCTGGCTACGGATTGGGCACTGCCATAGTAGGCAGCCGAGGGCAGCTTATCCCTGGTAGCGTCCCCTTTGCGGCTACAGCTGCACACGTAGCCATCTGTATATCCCTCGTGCCGACTAATGATCCGAAGCAATCTCTGCAAGGAGGGGATCTGGCACGCGCACTCAAGGCTTCGTCGCGCAGTCTAGATGTCAGCTATTCGAGACGGGGCTCTGCTCGACGGGTCATTCAATTGCCTAGAGAGGCTCCTCATCTACCTTTCACCATGGTTCGACTAGCTCAGCACGTGCATGCTGCTCATCGCTTCAGCGCTGCTTGTCCCACCACTAGCAGCACCGCTCTGCACTCTCCTCGAGATCTGCACCACGCCATCGAAGCGCACGACGTAGAGTACGTTCGTCGCATCATGAAACAGATGCGCAATGCCAACGGCGGCACAAAGGGAAAGCCAGGAAGTCCGGAATATCGCGTCATAGGTTTGGACGGTATACCGGTCGATCCGGCCAACGAAGCCGGAGAGTTGAGGGATTTTGCTGCTGCTGAGGAGGAGGATGAGCATGGGCCGGTGGGACGTTTGGCGGCCAGAGTCAGACGCAGACTTGCCAAGAGATCGGGAGATGGTAGAGTGGTCGACGATCAACTCATGAGCTGGGTCACACCGCTCGTCACTGAAGACGCTGTGCAGCAGGAGGATGCGTGGGAAGAGCGCAAGTGAGATTGGCCTTGACGTGTTTGATTGCTGTGTCACATGGCCCTGCAAAGAGTCCATTCCCCTCGATCTTGCTGCTTCTATGCACCACTTGTACGCGCCCGTATGGCTTTGCTGGCCCGCGATGCTGTTGTACACTGGACCACTCCGATTCTTTCTGTGCAGTCGCGGCGTCTTGTAAAGAAGCTTGAAGCTAATGTCTCGAGCATTGCCATTCAATAGCATCGATAGCCTACTCGTGCTTCTTGGAGAGCTCGCCCACCTTGCCTGCGATGGTCTCTGCAACAGTGTCATCCCACACCCTCTTGTACCGTCGATCTAATGCGGCGTGGATGGTGCGCACGGCGCCCAGCACAAGCACCATCGTCACACTGCAGCCTGCATACAGCCCCAGTCTAGGCCACAGGGACAGCAAGCCCAAGAGCGGGTAAGGATAGTGGCTAGAGGAAGAGCAGAACAGTGGCGTCATGGTGAAGACGTGATGCCGATGAGCCGATTGCTGGACTGCGACACTTCCGAAAAAGCGATTCTAGCAAAGACTCACCCATTCACTGCTGCGCATCTTTCGCACCATACGCAGTAGGCGACAGTGGCTATGCCAGATACGAAGGCAGGTCGCACCTTCTTTGGGAAGGGAGGTGATACCAGCAAAAAGTCCTTTGAATGACAGCGTCCAGGCACTTGTAAGACAGCGGCTTGCTGGAGATCATCAAATTCCCGCTGCTGCTATACTCACAGCGAGAAGAAAGACGGCGGGTGCAGCGTGCATGGCCAAGTCTGCGCTAAGTGGCAAGCGGATGCTCTCTTTGATCACCTGACCGGGATTGTTGGGATCGTCGGTCAATCTCGGAGGGACAAGGAGATCTGGATCGATGGCTAGCACAGTCCAATAGAGCATAGACACCAGCGTCTCTACCGGCAAGACTGCTACGCTCAGAATCGACTTGAGCGTCGCTAGCTCTGAAAGGGCCAAAATGTCGTGCAGAAGCGCGACGCCCATCGTGATCTGCGTGGCCCTCAACGCGCAGACGGTCAAGAATCTGCCAATTGATGAAATTGCCAGCATCATGAAGAGAGAGAGAGAGACGAAGCGTTAGGCGCTCGTGACTCTTTGCGCTGAAATATCGTTCGGCAGGTTTCACTCGTGACTCACTGGTAGTGGCCTTGAATGAGCATCAGCACCAGGCGAGACGTCGGGCATGGGCGCATTTGCGCAGGCAGCAAACGCATCAAAGTGTGTGTGGCAGATTAGAGTCAGCGACGATCCAGCTTCGCTATATACACATGCCTCGAACAAAGCTACAAATCCCTCATCCTAATGGGCGTTCAAGAGCTCTCCTTTTCTCTCCGCAGCACCAGCAGCAGCAGCAGCATCGGGCATACCTTGCTCACCTCCATATTGCAATGAGACATCCACCCCACTGATGTCACTTAGGTCGTCCAAGGACAGAAAGGCAGACCAGCAAATGGCCAGTGATGTGGTGTGCAGCAAGGCGGAGCCGAGCCTCAATGGCGTACTGAGCGGCATCTGAAACACGCGTTGCCGTACTCGCGATGTCTTAATTGATCTCGATCGACTTCAATTGGCCTAGGTCTGTGTTGCTCCCCTTTCGTGTGAGCCTAGGTCGGCCCTTCAGCAGTGTTGACTTCACGAAAGCTTGCTCGCACTCAGACGAGAGTCTCTGAGGGACGATGTGGATGGCTACGCTTCCGAATCTACCTTGTTTCCGGCTGTCGAGGGTCTTCGATGAAAATCGGTATGGAAGAAACAGTGAGTGCGGGCAGTCTCGAGTCCTCCTTCAGAGCCAGACTCTCTTCTGCGACCCCCCAAAGGCTGCGCTTCGGCAAAGGCGCGGTCTGTCAACCGCGGAGGCTTGATTGCTCAATTTGAGCCCTGATCGACTGATTGTTCAAGTTTGTGCTTGTAATTGAATCGCGTGAATGTCTTGCAACTTGGGCCCCAAATTTCTGAATCAAGATCTTTGTGAGTCAAAGCGGCAGCCGGCTATTCGATCGCGGCTCTATATGCAGCATATATGGAGAGAGCGCAAGAGGAAAGAGTCAAAAAGTGTGTTCGGATGTTGACTATCACTTGTGCTGTATATGGATGAGCGATGGTGATGATTGAGACGCGTATGCGGATTGCAATTCAGCGGGTTAGAATGGATGGCTCACCGACTTCGCGGTTGTTGCCTATATGCGTCACGACTAGTGTGCTGACCGCTGCGCGCTCCACGCTCCACTCTGTGACTCCACTTCCAACGTGTGCCTTGGCACGCTAGACCGCGAATGCTTGCGGAAACACCGTCACGAGCCGGTATATATGGTGAGTAGCTAGCTCGGCGAGCGCACGTCGCACGTCGCACGCGCAGTCGCATGCATGATGCAAGCTCCTGCGCAATGAAGCCACACAGATCGCGCTCTCGGCTCAAGTCTCCGGCCCGGTCGGGTCTGCCTAGCTGCGCTGTCCATGGAAATTTGACCATCACGATGCAGCATCAGGATCAGAGACGAGTGCCAGCCACGGCGGCTGTCAGCAAATGATGTGTATTGCTCATCATCCCGACAACCTCTCCTGCTCATCGATCGGAAACGCGTCCCTTTCACGCTCCACTCTGTTCAATGTTACCGTTACCGTACAGAGACTTTTTTGGCGATCTTCGGGGCAGCTACGGTGAGCAAAAGACGAGAGCTCGTCCAGTCAAGCGTGCGTGGCCCCGACAGTCATCATGCAGTGAGCAGCTCAATAACATTCGCGATTTGCGATTGATAGGCTGTTGCATGGCTGTGACAACCGAAGATTGCCGAGGGAAACCTCCGAGGAGGCTACGCCTGCAGACGCGCGCGGTACCAATCACGAATCAAAATCGTGAATACACGCAACGAATGCGCGCTACGTGATAATATCAGTCTGCCTCATGCCCGAACGCGCTCATTTGGGCGCTAAGCCAGAACCTTGCGGGCATTGGGGGATACATATGTGCTTCCTCGTGGCTCTACATTCACCATGGGTGCGTATCCGAGCCGCCCGAACAGGTATCGTTACGATCGAAGATTCATTTTAATTGAAGCGCCAGCTCTAGCACGCAGCCGCCTAGCACGCATTCCCGCAGCGACGGCGTGTGGGTCTTGAGTGGTACTCGATGCTCATGACCGAAGTGGCCTGCCTGTGCTTGTCTGAGCGATATGTACATTCACGATTAGCCATCTCGTAGATCGAGTCAGCAAGTCGCCGATCGTGAGTAAGCGCATCCGTGTTCGTGATGAGAGCAGGATGAGAGCTGGTTTGGCTCCTGCCGCCTGCCTGGATTCCCCGATCATCACTTGCAGCTCTGCAGCTCGTGATACCAGCTAGCACCCTTCCGCTTCTGCTGCATTCGTGATTCTGCTGAGGCGTAGCCAGGGACACACCCCCACAAGTCCGCCCTTCTCTTTGACTCTTGAGCTTCGCGATCGAGGCCTGCTTCGAGAGAACCCCTCCTAGCTCAGAAGAAAGACTACCAAAGCGCCGTTCCGATTCGCCCCTCCGTGAAGCCTGATGTTCCTCGCGACTTTTACCGATTCGTCACAAACTATACGGCGTGTTCGGCCCGACTCGAAATCGAGATGGATTCCATGCGACAAGTGAATTCGTGACTGCATGCTTCAAGATTGCGAAATCAGAATTGTGATTCACCATCACAATCAAGACACGAGTAGTCGTGATTTGCGGAAATTCGCGGTTGGAACTCACGATCCACGATTCGTGATTGCTGATGCTGCGCGCAGCTCGAAGGTGATCGAGGCACACACACGCTGCTGCCCTCTTTCGAGCTCACGACGCATCTGTTCCTTTGCTGGGCGAGCTGTAAACGCCTCTGCGGTGAGACTCGTGACTGAACGGAGCACTTTGGTCCATCCGAGCCCAGCGGCTGTGGATATATAGCTACACAGCAGATGGTAAGATCCGCCGTCCATGCGCGCAATTAAGGGAAGCAGGCAGAGCTGAGACACGGGCCGCCCCTCGCGGAGCCGCACCGTCGATTTCCAATTGGTGCCACCTCTTCCGAGAAAAGAGATGGCTGCCATTTGCATGCATGTGCTATGATAGCATCCCATCTGCAAATCCTGGATGAATATGCGGTCATCTGAGCAAAAGATGTACGCCGCTGCGTGATTAGCGCAGAGCGCTCTTCCGCATTTCACGTCCACTCAGTAGTAGTGTGAGTAGGCTGTGCTAGAGCATGGCCGAAGCAGACAACAAAGAGGCCTGAGCAGTCCGACGCGGGCCATCTGAACCCTCCCCCTTTAACGCTTCGATTCGTTGAAGCGCTCGCCGAGCTTTGAGTCTAAAGCAACTTGTCCACAGAAAGTGGTCCACGTGCAAGTGCAGCTGCACCGTGGGTACGGTAAGTTTGAGCAGACGCTTGCTTCACTTGCGCAGACGCTGTGCTTGTAACGCGATCAGAAGAGCATGTTTCTCATTTCACTACGACTCTTTTGCGAACCACGAACGCAAAGCAAGCCCTCGTGCAACGCTCGAGACTCAAAGATGGATCGCCTGAATGGAGTAATGGAGCTAGGAACGAATCAGAATGGGCTACACGGCGGCTATACAGCTGGGCACCGAAAGCAATCAAGAATCCTGATCTGCGCAGAGAGTCCCCTGACTCGTGACTGTTCAAGCTGAAACAACGAACCATGAATCACTGAATGCTGAACTCTAATCGTGGACGTGAAGCACAGCAACGACCCTATGCTGCTGTGCATGCTGCTGATGCCCCCCTCGCAGCCTGTCTGCTCATATAGAAACGCGCACGCACAACTTTGAGCATGCTGTCTCACGCACGGCGCAAGTCTGAGACAAGCGCCTATAGCGAGAACAATTCAAAATTCACGATTGATATACAGGCATTTTCGGCCTGCACTTGAAGTCACGAGTATACAACCACCAATATGAATCTGAATGAAGCGTCGTGAGAATCGAGAATGCAAAATCGAGGCGATTTTGATTGTGCTTTGACTGCGGGCATTGAGCAGGATTCGAGAGACTGCCTGGCTTTCGCAACAGGGATTCACGATTGAAGGCGCTCAGCGATCGCTCTGGGAAAGGCTGAAGAGGCTTCATTGCTAGTCAAAAGTTAGAGTCACGAGTCTCTGATGACAGAGACGGATTGGCGCGGCTTCGCCCCGGCCCCACTCTGACTCTGACTCTGACTCTATACCAAATGGTGTACCTCAATGAGTTTGGGTGGATGCAGCGCGACGCACGCTCTCTCCCGGCTCGCATCCTTCGGTCCCGGGGTGCTGTGAGTGTTTCTTGAGCCATGGAGGGATGGCTTTGAGTCAAGAGTAATGCTGCGAAGAGTTGCAAGGCTTCGGATGAGGCCTGATTTCGAATACGCATGGCATGGCCGAGAAGTTCGAATTAGCATGAACAGTCAAAAGTGTATATATATGGCATGGCTCTCTGAGCACGAAGCTTGCGATTCATTTTGAACTTGAACTTGAATGCGAATCGAAGGTGGCTCCTCAAGTCCGCTCAAAGTGCTCCCTCCCTGTGTGCAAGTCAGAGTTGCCCAAACCAAAAAGCTGATTGTCTTTTCTGCTCTGCTGTGCAGTAGCGCCGCCACTTGCCGACGAACAGATTGAGGCCGCGATCGGACATTGACATTTGGTTTTCCAATCGTGAATCCTGATGAATCCACTGCTGCGCTAGTGCGGACTACACCGATAGACCTAGACCGGTATACGCACCTACACGCACGGCTTTTGGGAAAAGGCCCGGCCTGCCCCAGCTCGCGAGACGGCAGGGCGAGCAGTCGTGAGTGCTTGCATGCGCTTGCTGCTGCTGCTGCTGCTTGCTGCACGCAGGAACCTCAGCTGCGCGCGCGACTCGCGCTGCTTGCTCTTTGAAGATTTCCCCTCCACCCCCCCTCTGCCACCCTCGGAGCGAAGAGAATTGCGAAAACACTTCAACCACCACAACGCAATCCCAGACGGCACACAATCACACACAGCCACTGTGCGAAGTCCTTGCCGCACCGTTCAATCCCCACTTTTTGCTGACTGGCTGCTTCGAGCATCAACATCCCGCTTTCGACTGCAGCTTCGTGGCACAACTCAGTCGATTCCACTCGACTGCACCTCTATTATTCAAAGAGGCGAAATCAGCAAAAGCTCGTTGGTGCACGTGAGCACCCTTTCAAGGTTCGTCGCTGTTCAGTAACCCATTTGCGACCCGTGTGCCCAAAGCATACACATCACGCTAGAGCCACATCCAACCCTCTGCTCTCAGAAGTCCATAGTGCTGCAGTATCGATTGCAGCACTATGGCAACATCTCTCGACCCCGTGGGGGCTTCTATGCCTGTCCAAACGTCGACCCCGTCCAAACGTGCAGAGGAAGCTGCTAGCCTGTACGAAGAACTCAGAACGCAGCTGTCCGGTCGGATTTTGGTACGCTCGGGTCCAGCCCCCTCATCGGAACTCTCTCGGCTCAGTGCTCAGCCTGACGATTCGCCGCCTGTCTCTTTCACAACGGTGCACGGCAAGGACGGGGATGCAAGCAGCTCAGACAAGGATTTCGATGAAAGCGTTCGTCTTTTCAACAGTGCTGCGAAATGCCATTCGACTCTGATAGTGAAACCAAAGACTTCTCAGGATGTGTCCATGTAAGTCCACCTCCAAATGTGCCGTCTCCTCTGAGCCAGCTGGACAGGCTTCGTGTCCATTCCAATATCTTCATTCCTGGCATCTTTGACCCTTGCTCTCTTCTTCCACAGCACTCTTCGTTTCTGTCGCAAGTATAGTCTTAGCCCATCGATCAAGTCGGGCGGCTACTCGACTGCCGGCTGGGCAACATCAGGCGATGTGCTCATTGACTTTCAGCAGATGGACGATGTCAAACTCCTGAAGCCTGAGGGACTGGGTGGCTCTCTTACATTCTCAGGCCTGGAACCCGCCGTCAAGTCGCCTGAGCCTCTTGAACTGCCTTCTGCAGTTGATACGCCTTCTGCTGGCGAATCTCCCTCCAAAGTTCGCAAGGCAGGAGATGCCTTCAGCGAAATCGCAGGCGGAGACGCATCGCGTCAACGAATTCTTACCAATGGACACGAAACTGAGCAGCCTATCGTATCATCATCTCGAAGAAGCGAGAGTGGTGACGGCACGCCAGAAAGCGCAGAATGGGTTGACAAAGTTGGTGGCGCAGACTTGCCAAGGACCGGCAGCAATGAGAGTGCGTCTACGACCAGCATGTCGCGTACCGACTCGACCTCGGTGGACTCTGGCAGTGCCGACGATCACGAACTAAAGACTGGATCGGATGACGCCACGGCAAGGCAAACATTCCCGCAGCTTGCATCGTCGAGGGCAGCCGCCTCAGGCCAACATCTCGGCCGGGAGCCGTCATTGGACCCGACGCAGGCTCGGAACTTTGGATCTGGACCCACCTCTGCCTTCGAGCACGAGCGGTGGCACAGGCATCACCGGCCGCCTACCGCGTCTGGGCTCTCAGCTGGCCGGATACAAACCACACTACCCCAAGGAGCATTCGTTTGGCGTCAGGGTGAGGACGCCACCGCTCTCAATGCTTCAGGTCAACCCTTGCCTCGTGGTCACCCCACGTCACAAGACGCTGGTCCTCGCAGTGCCTCAGGCCCTGAGGCCTCTACGGGCGCCACCCCTGCGATGAGGTCACTGGACATTGACAGGTCAACCCAGCGCAATGACTTCAGCACATGTGCTCTGCGCCCTGGTATACACACCGACAAGTACCTCTTGGCTTCATTTGGACCCGGAGCTTCGATTCCACATCTCGATGCATACACCGACAAAGCGGGTCGAGTTGGGTTGATAAGCGATCTGCACACCAGCTCGGAAGCCGCGGCAAGCAGGCTTTATCAAAAAGCGCCGCTACCTATGCCCGACAATCAATTTGCCAATTTTACAGCAGCACCGTACTTCGTTCCATCATCCGCATACCCAGTTGGCGCAGGTAAGTCGAACGTCTTGCACGTCGGTGCATGCACCTCCAGACTGAATCATCACTTGCCCTCGCCGCTTGTAGCTTCCATGGTCACTGGCGGCTTCGGTTTCATCACGCGAGCCTACGGTCTGTCGGTCGACAACGTGGTGGAACTGGAAATGGTTCTCGCTGACGGCTCGGTGCACGTCCTAAATGATGAGAATGCAGGGAAATCAAGTGATGCAGCAGGTGAGGTTCAAGTGCTTCGCTTATACGAGCTTTGCGATCAGCACACCTGACGAGACATTTGCCCATGCAGACCTGTGGTGGGCTGCTCGAGGCGCTGCGACGTGTCTAGGCGTCGTGACGCACATCACTATGAGGGCATACCCAGTTCCGCACGTCTATGGCGGCAGCATACTCTTCCCCTTTTCGCCCTCGACCGCAGACGATCTCGTCAAGCATTGGCGCGACGTGCTCAAGGGCGACATTCCGAGGGAGCTCTACGCCAACCTGATTCTCACCGAAGGGCCCGGTGGCTCTCACGTAATTGTGATTCAAATTTGCGATCTTCGGGGCCGCACCGCCGATAGCGAGGCAGTGGTGCAGGCCCTGAGCTCCTGGTCTGGGGAGAGGATACTTCTGAAGGACATCGAGGAGAGGCCATTTCAAGCGCAGAATCAATTCATGGCGCAGGTATTGCGGGACACGGGGCCTGGCAAAAGGTGGCTAGTCAGGGGCGACTGTCTCGACACTCTTACCGATGAATGCATCGAAGCGACGATTGCAAACTTTTCACGCTCGACAAAAGGCTCACGCGTCCTCATCTTCGAGTTGGCAAGAGGCGCGCTCGCAGACGCGGATCCCGAGTCGGGATGTATCAGTCGGACGCAGCGCGAGGCGCGGTACGCTTTGGGTTCCATCTGGAGCGGGGATGTCGACGACGAGCAGCACCTGAAAGAAGTTGACTCCTGGGTTAGCGGCACGTCCAAGCACTCGCCAATCCCTTGTTTCTTGGAGAGAGGAGAGGGACTAGATCGTGTGCGAGGTAGCTTCGGGCACGCTAACTTTGAAAGGTTACTCGAAATCAAAAGGCGCGTGGACCCGGAGAATGTCTTTTGTCACAATTTCTTGGGCACGCTCAGCAAAGAAGCACGCCGATGATACCATATCCAACGAGCTTTGGGATGCATAGCATCCTGCTGGTGCCTCTCTGCTCCCACCTCAACGAAACGTGACCGTCGGCCCGTGCGCCGCAGCCTCTGGTGCCGCCGTCTAGCGAAGCTCTCTCAAGTACCCACGCCTCACTGTCACCTTGCACGTCTACTCAAAATCAATAAGTCAAAGCAAATAATCAGTGAAAGCAGATATGTGTGCCATTAGCCTCGTCTTCACCTCGCAGGCTTCAGTCGCGCGTGCCTCCGCCTTTCGAGGAGCTGCAACGCAGATCGAGAATGCCCGCTCAGCAGCAACGAAACCCCTGGCAGAGCACCGAGACTAGCTATGATGGACCTGATGCATTGTATTGGGCAAAGCAAGACGACACTGCCCCACTACTCACCATGCGCAATGACCGCCGTCGACGCGGGCGTCAAAGCCGGTGACGAAGCTGCTAGCTGGACTGAGCAAATACATCGCCGGGCCCTTGATCTCGTGCGGGAGGGCGATGCGGTGCAAGGGGTTATCACTTTCCCACCTATCCAGCTTTTCGGGCTGCGTCTGAAGCAACAGATTTGTCATGGCCGTTCGCACATAGCCTGGACTGACAGTGTTGACGCGGATGCCGTATTCACCCCATTCTACTGCCAGCGAGCGACACATTTGCAGGACGGCAGACTTTGAGGAGTTGTAGGCGGTCAGGAATAGTCCCTAGGAAGTGCGGAAAGGTCGACCGACGCGTGGCGATCAGCAACAGACGCATGCGTTGCCAATTTGATTCTTGGCGAGCCGCGAAGACTTCTGCTCACCCTGTTTGCGATGGAGCCGCTCATGCTTGCGATCAGAACGATGGAACCACCGAGACCGTGCTCTTTCATGATGCGGGCAGTCGCCTGAGCAACGATCATCGTTCCCTCGACGTTCACCTTCAGAATGCGTCTAAAGGGCTCCATCTCATAATCAAGAGCTAGGGATTCGTGCATGGTACCTGCTGAGTGAACCAAGCCCTTCAAGGGGAAACGCGCCCTTTGGGCGACGGACCGGAAGAGCGCATTCGTTTTCTCCACGTCGCAGATGTCCAGCACGTCGTAATGAGCCTCGCCGCCATAACGCTTGGCTTTGCGAAGCAGCGAAGTCCACTCTGGCTCAGAGGGCTTGTCGAGAATGTCGCAGCAGTAGACATCACCGCCGGATTCTAGAACAGCAGCGGCGATCGTCAAGCCAAGTCCTCTAGCACCTCCCGTGACTATTGAGCAAAAGACAAAGAAGGAATGATCAGTACAAATCCTATGGGCTAGGAGAGCCCAAACGTACCGATGGTGGTGGTCTTCTTCATGCCGAAGAGTTCCTTCATTTCTGGCTCCGTGTCCAGCGAGCTGGCCACCTCTATAGCTGGAGGGGTCTGCGTCCCATCATATGGCGCTGTGTTGGCCGATTGCGGCACCACCACTGCTTCAGCAGTCTCGTTGTCCACGACAGCAGAAGGAGCCATGATGACGTTGATCAGTTGGGATGAGCTTGGGCGTGATGATGCCGGAGTCGATGTGGCGAGGCAAAGAGCGTGAAGAGTTGAGACATGAGGCAAGAACAGCAGTAACATTCCTACGACGCTGCAACTTATACGCCTTGATGTGCCTCGCCTTGCGTGAATTTCGTCTTCGACCCAAAGCGCAATCGTGGGTGCACGGTTTCTAAAGCTAATAATGTCAGACAAATGGCATTCCAGCGACGCCCTCCTCACAGGGTCCAGTCTCGATCGGACCCCTTCGTATCCTCTGCGCCTCTGTCATACTGAAGGAGCGCCGTCGGACTGGACCATCTAGGGTTCCGGCCAAGATTTGCCCTTGCGACTTGTAAGATGTGCCTACTTCCGAGCTGAAGAGTCGGCTGGGCCTTGCGCCGACAGCAGCGTCGCAAAGCTTGCTAAAACCAGAGCGTGCTGGTCTGCCTGCTGTAGAGGTCACAGCGGACAATCAGACAATTCGCACAAATATACCACTTCAAGGCTGACTAAACGGCCGGTCGACTTGAGGAGAGCAGCGCGGTCCGCGTGCTCTGCAACTCCCTGGCTCCTTCTGCCCATCAAACTACTGCTAAGACGCTCGTCCACGATTGCCCTGCCTGCTGTCTTGCGGAAACTGTGGCGGTTGCCGATGATAGCGCTAAGCAGGGTTTGTGCATTTCCGAACTTCCGAAGCGGAGCGCTCGACTTACACTGACCAACGGCATCAACAAGATCTTAAGCCCCCCCCCCCCCCCCCCCCCCCCCGGGCGCCTGCGCTGTCTGCATATCTCCACACACATGCAACTCCCCGCGTCAAAGCTCAAGACGGTTTGTCCGGTGCGCTTCGCCGTGCGCAGAGCGAGTCCGCGAGGAATTGCAAGCGACTTGTTCGAACGCTGAATTTCGGCTGGTCTTCAGCGCAGAGTCTTCCACCGTGTGAGAAAGCCACATTGTAGACTAGTCGGAAGCTCAGAAATGCTGAGGGCATGTCAAGACCCAGGAGCTGAGCGCCTGGACTGATCTACTGGCGCGAAGGTCAGGCATAGCAAGACAACGGAACGGTCGACACCAAGAGCCGACGAGCGCACAGGACCATATATAAGCCTTTGTTGGCCTGCCTCAAGTCCAGCGCCCGTTCCAGCTTGCTTTCCCCTTCCTCGCTTGTGTTGAATAAGTGTATACATACACCATCCCTACTGAGAAGGTCTCAAAGAGAAGTGGACATACCAACATCATGGCACCCGCACCAATCATCGAGCAGAGCCACGACGCAATTCGGGCCGATCGGCCAGTCCAAACGAAACCCAAAGCTTCCATCCTTTCTCCCGACTTTTCTGCGCTCACTTTGAGCAATGTTCGCTGCCTCGTTGCCGACTTGGTCCAGCAATTTAACGGTGGGCATCCAGGTACTGCAATGGGCGCTGCTGCCATCGGACTTGTGCTGTGGCGAGATGTAATGAGATTCAACCCGGCGGACGCCAAATGGCTCGGTCGTGATCGCTTCGTGCTCTCGGCTGGTCACGCTTGCTTGCTGCAGTACGTCTACTTGCACCTGTGTGGCTACAAGTCATGGACGATGGACATGTGAGTGCTGATTGCGAGACCAAAAGGTTGACAATATCGGCACGCTGCTAATGACTTTCTTCTTCTAATCGCCGCTAGGCTCAAGCGCTACCATTCTCCTGACTTCCGCCACTCTCAATCAGCTGGTCATCCAGAAATCGAGTATGAAGGCATTGAGGTGACCACCGGCCCGCTTGGGCAAGGAATCAGCAACGCTGTGGGTCTAGCCATGGCGGCAAAGCACTTGCAAGCGACTTACGACCGCAACAGCAGCAGCGATGAGGCGCTCTTCGATCAGAAAGTCTACTGCTTTAGCGGCGACGGATGCATCCAAGAAGGCGTCGGTGTAGAAGCAGCTTCGCTAGCAGGCCACTTGAGACTGGACAACTTGATTCTCATCTACGACTGCAACGCAATCACCGTAGACGGTAACATCGATCTCTGCTTCACCGAGGATACCGCCGCCAAGTTTCAGGCCATGAACTGGCACGTCATTGACGTGGGTCCCGACGCCACCAATGATGTTGATGCCATTACAAAAGCATTGCGAGCCGCTAGAGACAACAACACTGGCAAGCCCGTCCTCGTTAAAGTGGTCACGACCATCGGCTTTGGCTCTGCCAATCAGGGACTAGCGCCCACCCACGGTGCTGCTCTTGGTGCAGCCGACGTCGTGGGTGTGAAGAAGCTGAACGGACGAGATGAGGAGCTTTCCTTCCATGTCGACCAGCAAGTCTATGATGGCTTTGCCGCAGTCCAAAATCGTGGTGCAGAATGGCAACAAGAGTGGCAAGAGAAACTTCACAGGTTTGAATTGAGAGATCCGAAGCTCGCGAGCCAGCTTCGTGCCCAACTGAGCGGAGAGCTCACTAGCCCTTCGACCGAGGATATTGCTTCGCTCCTGCCGTCGAAAGAACGTCTGCCGACTTCTGCAGTTCCCACCCGAAAATCCTCGGGTATTGCGGTCGAGGCCATCGCTCCTGCGCTACCAAACCTGGTCACAGGATCTGCGGACTTAGCTGCTTCGACTTTTGTGTCATGGCCCGATATGGAAGACTTTCAGGCTCCCCAGACAGGATATGGAAGCTATGCCGGCCGTCATATTCACTATGGGATCCGAGAGCATGCAATGGCAGGAGTGGCCAACGGACTGGCGGCGTACCATCCTAACGCGCTAGTGCCCGTCATTTCTACCTTTTTCATGTAGGCATCGAGCATGATCTTCTCGTCGCAGGGAAGCCCTAGCTGATCCGGCGACTCGTTTCATTGCCGTCCAGGTTCTTTTTGTACGCGGCACCTGCCATTCGCATGGCTGCTTTGCAGCGTCTTCGATTGATTGGCATCGCAACGCACGATAGCATTGGCATCGGTAAGTGCTGAAGCTATTTGTCTCGGTGACAGCTTGGCTCATTCCGATTGCCTCGCGGCGTTTGGATCGCAGGAGAAGATGGGCCCACTCATCAACCTATTGGTCTTGCAAGTCTGTTTCGGGCAATGCCAAATCTCAGCTTGTTCCGTCCAGCCGATGCCGAGGAGGTCATGGGCTGCTGGAGCATTGCGCTATCGAAAGAGAATGAAGGTGTCCCGAGCATCTTGACTCTCAGTCGACAAGGCGTCCCTCTGCTCGCAGGTTCTTCGCGCCATGGCGTACAGAAGGGGGCGTATATTGTCTGGCAGAGCACCGATAGCGAAGTCCCGCAAGTCGTGCTCGTTGCTACCGGCTCAGAAGTCGCCATCGCGGTTGCAGCAGCCGAGAAGCTTGCAAAAGCCGGCATCAGCGCCAGAGTAGTCTCCATGCCTTGTCAAAATATCTTTGACAAACAGCCAGGCAGCTATAAGAGCACCATTTTGCCACTATCAGGCAGTCTGATCGTTGCTGTGGAGGTGTGGAGCTCTTATGGGTGGGCACGCTATGCTCACGCGTCGCTGTCCATGCATACATTCGGCTTGTCGGGGCCGCAAGCGCAGCTCTACGAGCACTTCGGATTCTCGCCTAGCAATGTCGCCGCAAAGGTTCAAGAGTTCCTTCAGCGTCATCGCGCGCCAGACGGCCGAATCAAGACCCCTCCAGTAGGCGCATTCGAAGAACTCCTTCTACCATCTTGAGATGCTCGTAACCTGCTGCCGAGGAGTGCGCTCTCATGCAAACGAAGCAAGGAGGTCATTTAGCTCTGGCAAGAATGCATTAATTTCCTCCAAAGACGCAACTTCGGAGACCTCCTGAGATGTGATATTTTCAAGTCCACCGGCATGAAGCTTTTGCAACAGTTGCTTTATGACCAATTGATGGTTTCATCAGCCGACATTGTCTCCGTGTCGGTCAAGGCAGTCTCGACTCACCAGTTCACGTTCTGAAACCATTGAATCGGTGCCAACAGCGAGCTCGACCAAGTCGGTATCCGCAAATCCACGCTGCTTCTGGAAGAGGACGCCCTGTATCCAGCTTATGCCGTCCCAGTACATGCTCATGCGCTCAAGAGTCATTACAAAGCGGTGATAGCGTTGAACATTGTCCGCCATGAAATGCTTGACTGACCGCGTCAGGCCCGCGCTGTTTTGATGGTCGGAACCTGTGCTCTTGCGCTCGTCGAGCTCCGCACAACCAGCTTGATAAAGAGATTGATTGGCCATCGGGACGCAAACTAGCACATCGAGGTCTGCGGCTTCGTCCATAGCGACGATTTCTGCACACCGCTGTGCGCTTCGTCGCACTACGTATGCCATTTTGTTCTCACCTGCTCCGACCGTGTTTCGGTACGATGCTACTGGTGTTCTGTTCAGCACAAATAGCAAAGAGTGGTAGAGAAGGTGCATCTCCAAAAAGACGTGCTTCTCGCGGCTGGCTCTAAAATTTGAAGCCGACAGTTTGAGCTGCGAGGGCAAGGCTTCGTATGCATCCACCAAGTGATCTTCGAGCTCGTCCAAACGAGAAGCCGTCTCTGTCGTGCTCATTGCTTCATTTTCGCCTCTCGCACGCAGCGGCTGCAGTGCCGCGTTGATGACTTCGGCAATCATCCCACCTAGACGAACGAGTCTGAGATGGTGCGCAAAGACTGGGCAAGTTGTTAGATCAGGCTCAGGAAGTGCGCAAGTCACTTCTGAGTCCTTGATGCTGGCAGGGCGTCCTGTGCCGAGCGACAAGGCTCGATCCATCTGATAGACGCTCCAGAACAGTAGGGAATCGTCGATGAAGTCAATAGCTTCCAAATCACGTGGTTGTGCCGTGCTATGTGGCGCTTGGTGAATGCCAAGGTCGATAGCCATACGCTGGGCCATACCTGCATAATTCCAGAAAGCCGAGTCTAGATTGCAAGCGAAGGCTTCCCACGCCAACAGCAGAAAGGCCAAAGTAGTAGCTCGGCTAGGCACAGAAAGACTGGTGGCCAAGAATCCCCTTGCCTTTTCGGCAAATGGTACGCCATACGTATGAGCTTTCCGCGAGCGGCTCGCATGCACGATGGTAGGATGTTCGGAGTAGCGGGCTGCCAGAGCGCAGATCGCATTGACAAGCATTGAAAGAGCTTGTCGACGACGTGCACGCAGTCTGCCCATCAGGCCGTCAGAGTTGAGGCATGGGAAGTGATCGCCGAGCTTGACGAAAAAGAGCGGTACGAGCTCATCCAAGACCCACTCGGCTGGCATGTCACCATCAAAGAGTGCTGCTTGATTGGCCATGCAGCTAGCAGAGAGCTCTGGCTTGCCAGCAGACTCTGCACTTGCGACATCCACCTGAAATGCACGACTCGCTGTTGATGAGAGACCTGGTACAGCCACCAGACTATCTAGGTCAAGTCGTTGCGGAATGAGCGGAACATCGGAGGGGCAGCCCTCGTTGGCAAACAGAGCCTTGCGTACAGAAGGGGTCAAGCGGAGCTCCAGCGATATCTTCTTCACTCCAGGAGTGATGGATGTTGCACCAAGCAGTCTGAAGTACTGCAGTCTGACCACGGGATCCGCATTGTCACCCTTTTGCTTGCTTGCTCTGGAAAGCCCTGTGGAGCTGCTGGGGCTATTGGCACGCTGCGGATC
Source organism: Ceraceosorus guamensis (assembly GCF_003144195.1). Classification (NCBI taxonomy): domain Eukaryota; kingdom Fungi; phylum Basidiomycota; class Exobasidiomycetes; order Ceraceosorales; family Ceraceosoraceae; genus Ceraceosorus; species Ceraceosorus guamensis. The sequence goes on from NW_020290047.1 coordinate 53,261, forward strand.
TGAAGCTGCGCTTTGATTGCTTATAAAGCCTATACGCCCCGTCAGAGCATCAATCATCTCTTTAGATAGGTCGGAGGGAGCCACGCCGAAGCTGGTCCAGTCAACACCAGCCGGATCCACTTCGGAACTCGGTGCAGGAGGCGCACAGCTGAGGGCGGACTCGAACCACATTCTTCTCGCCGAGCTGTTGGCGCTATGAGGGGCCAAGGCGCCCAGCCGCGAAGGCAGGACCATGCTCGAGGTAGCGTTGTCCGCGGCAGTATTTGCGAGCAGATCCAACGACGGGGCACCTGGGTGAGGCTGGTTGGTGAATGTATGCGGGGATCTCGCACGAGTCTCTTCACCGCGTCTCTGGCTGCCCCTCTCTGATCGGCCATCTCTTGTAGGCCAAATACACCTGCTTGACATCTCTCTTTCAAGGCATCGAGCGCATGTCGGGCGCTGTCCATTACACTTGAGTCGAGACCGCCGACATGGATCACAGGCGTTGGACGTTCTTGGTGCGCTCCGGCCCCGCCTTGAAAGCGCCGTGCTCGTGCTTGATGGATGTTCGCTAGCAGTGCCGTCCGCCTCATCTGGCACAGCGCAGCCCTTACGCTTTCGCGATGCTGACATGTAGGCTTAGTAAGACGGTGCGCGGTCAGGTCACCCTTTACAATGGGAAAAGTGGAAGTGGACCGAGAAAGGCTCTACTTACAATCATCTTGGTGTCCCAGTGAGGTGCGTGGATCTTATTCCTGATTGTGGAGGGCGGAAATCCCTGGCGCAGTTCGGGGAAAAGTTCGGAATGAGCACAGCAGTCACGTGACAGGAGAAGTCCCGATCCAAGGTGGTTGGGGTCACAAGTTCTAGTCAAGAGTCTTGAGTTCGAGCTCAATCTGTGAGCAGATCTTGCAAGCTGAGCAGGGAGTCCTGTGCGAGCTGATGGTAGGTGCAAAGGAAGGTGTGGAGCCGCCACAGCATAAGTCTTGGATTCGATATCAGTCACACTCAGAAGATATCTGGAGCATCCTATCACAAGATGTCCGCCGCGATATGAATGCGGGCGAGCCGAGATGTCACTTCGGAAACCTTTTGTCAGGCCAATGGAACGACGTTGTGATTCAAGATTCTAGATTGCAAAGAGGCGTGACAAGTGACTAGACGAGGCGCGCTCACAGAGCCGAGGTCATGGTGAGCTGCTTGGCATGAACACCAAGCATGGGTGGACCACCGGAGTACAAGCTTTCCAGCTGCTCCAAGTACCGAAGCGAGCGTGCAGTATCGCTGGACGTGCCAGGCTCTGGGGCTGGCAAAGCTGTAAGGATGACTGATGTTGAAGGAGATGAATTAACCCGAATGAGCTCGCTGTGATTTGGTCAAATGGATGCATTCTGTCAGTCCTGCATCCCACTAGCGGCCCAGCGGCGGGACTCAAGCACCACAGACTTACTTCAGAATCAAATATTGCGCTTTGTTGGGCAGCCCGTTGAAGGACACGAGGGGCACTGCAGCGACCGCAGTGGCACTGACTGGTCCCGGCTGTCGATGCTTCTTCGCTTTCCTGCGTCCGCTGGTAGCGTTCGGGCCTTCTTCTGAGCGGCTCCGCACATGGAAAGGCCTTCGCGAATCATCCTCCTCCGTCTCGCTGCTCGACTCTGCGCCGCTGCTTGACAACGACGGTTGATCGGGAGGTAAAGTAGCGAGGAGCTGGGCCTGAGCTCTCATTCGGTCCGACGCTTTCAAAGTACCCTCCTGATCCGACTCGGGCTGTTCTGCTATTGTGGTGCGTTGCATCGAGCTAGTGGGTCCTGACGGGAAAGCGACATTATTTGCGCTCGGCCGATTCATCAGCGCGGATGCGCGAGGAGTGCTGCTCAGGGATCCATAGGTGCTCTCATTGCTTTGTTCGCGTGAGTGGAGCAGCGGCCGGCGACGAGGCTCATCTGGCAATCCTGCTGGGTTGCCTAGCGAATTGCGACGAGTGTGGGATCGGCCTCCTCCTCTTCGGCCGGGCGAAGAAGAGTAGGTCTTTGATCGCTTGAGACCGAGGCCTGATGAATCACCCGCATCCCAGCCATCTTCAAAACCGAGTCGAGCAAGCTCGTCGCTCAAATCGCTGTCACTATCGCTATCGCTCCATTCTGTGCTCTCAGCATCGCTCTCGGTACCTAGCCTCTCCTTCACCCGCGGATGAGCAAGGCCAATGCGGATGTTTCTTTTGAAATATGCGAGATGCTCTGCTGGTAGACTGACGCCCATAATCTTTTGCTCGCGCTTTGACTGTTTTCGCGCCGCCTCGCTGTTTGGATTGGGTGTCGCGCTTCCCGGCACAGGCTGTGCAGAAGGTTTTGCGCGGCGCTCCGTAGCTTCCTTCCTTCGCCGTTCGTCTTCCCTTCGAAGCTGTTTCAGTGCCTCCCACCAAGGATCGCCGCCCAATGTCATCTCGATCCAAGGTGAAGTAGCGCCCTTTCCCCACACAATGGCTTGATAGCTTGTGATGTTTCCTGAAGCCAGGTGAAAGACGCGAAGGGTGGCAGGCACGCGCAAATTGTCCAACAGAGATCGCACACGGCGTCTAACAGGGGTGGGGCGTCTTAGCATCCGAGAGGTCGGCGCGGCCCAAAATTGACTTACCTTTCATTCTCAACATCAGCTTCCTGCTCGACAAAGACAGAGACGCGGAGTTGATGTGACTTCCATGTTCCAGTCATGCTGAGGATGGTCCCAAGCTGAAGCACCATGGTATAGGTGTCCCAAGCATGACTTGGATCTTGGTCAGGACTTTGAATTTGGATTGGCCAAAGATCGATGTACTGTGGCTCTTGCTTGTCCTTTGGGTTCTCAGATGCTGGACTAGCACGGCTAGGTGGTGCTGAGAGGGACAGCGACTCGAAACCATAAGCGACGGCAAGCGCCTTGTTCAATGCCAAAGTATCTTCCATGATGCCGACGAATGTAGTAGGCAGAATGGGCGTCTCTCGTCGAGCTATGTCGGTAGGCAGCGATCGCACCTCGATCACGCTGTGGGGTCCGGTGTTGCGCGGCTCGTGGTTACCGGGCTTGATAGTGATCTCGGAGCCGTCGCTGCGATGACTCGGAGTGAGGCTTTGTTTCCTGTTTCGCGAGGACCGCATGTCTGACGGAAAGCCCATGACGACCACGTTGGGCCTCATCCCTCCTAGCCCGCAAGAGAGGACCAGATTGCGAGCGCCTTCGCGCTCGTCCCGAGCAATGATGACGTCCACGAAAGATTTGATGCCAGAAACATCTACCAGCTTCAGCCATGCGACCTGCTGCTTACGCAGCTCGCCTAAGCACTCTTGAAACTCGCCCTTGAGCACGTGGCCCAAGACATATAACGCGCCCTTCTTGAGAGAATTGCAAAAGATGATCAAGTTCCAGTCCGTGCGGGCGTTGTTGACCAGTAGCAGTATTTGCGGACGCCAGTATTTGACGTGCCCCTTGCGCTCATCAAGCCGAAGAAGATATTTTCGGACGATGTGGTAATTCAGGTCTGTGGCAAGCAACAAGGTCAGGATCGACGTGTAGAGGGAAGCTAAGCGTTTCCGCGCACGCACTTCTCGTAACATCGCCCCATGGCTTGGGAGGACAGCAGATGTGGATGGCGGCGAAGAGGAACACCGAGAAGACGATGCAAGCGCTCGCCGCAAGCGGATCAGTGAAGTACATCGCCCCAATGCAAGCAATAGTGCCGCCACCTGCAGTCCAGATGTTCCAGTACCGGAAAGACGGTCTGAAAGATGGAGCGCCTCCCGCCTTGAGGGCAAGAGTGGCGAAGCTCAGAACCCCAAAGGTGAGCAGTGCTGCCGAGACAACAGAACTCTGGTGAGGGACTCTGGCACGCGGCGATGCAATCGGCCCCACTTACACGTCATGGTGACGAGCTGAGCAATGGTGTTGACCGAATCCACAAAGAGCACGGCTTGGCAAAGCACGTACGTCGCAAAGACCGCATCTGTAGCGATTTGTGTGTGTGACGCCAGTCAATTCCTTGTTCGTGGTCACTGGTCGATCGCGGCTAGGAGCGAGACTCACACGTTGGCGTATCGCTCAGCTCTGTGCCTTGAGCAAAGTCGTCGAGTATTGGCAGAAGATTGTCTCTAGCTATAGCCTGCAGAACCTTGGCGCAAGCCATCACGCCCATCAGAGCCGAGAACGCTGTGGAAGCTAGCGCACCAAAGGTGATGATCTGTGGACTCAGCGCGACATCCGAAACGATGCCCACGTCCAAGTAGAAGGATTCTCGCTCGATCGTGCTCGCAAACACGACAAAGCAGAGAACGTAGACTATGAATGTGAAGACGAGGGACCAGTTGGTGCCCTTGGGTATGCTTTTGCTCGGTTTTCTGAGGTCGCCACTCATGCTGGCTCCAGCTAGGAGACCGGTGACAGCTGGAAACAAGACGCCAAAGACGGTTTGCCAGCTTTCCTTTTCAGATCCTGTGCTACTTCCTGCAGCACCCGTTGTGAATCGCGGGAGAAGATTACCTTGAAGTGTGGCAAGGGACCAGCCCGTGTAGTAAGCTCCACGTTCTGGGTCCGAGAAGGGAGCTACGGCGAAGCTGGAGACAGGAATGCTGAGAATGGATACCCCGAGCACGATAGCAAGCGCTAGCGTCGCTCTCGCGAAAAGCGCTGAGCCGGTCAAGCACACCAGCGTGCTAAGTACCAGCACCAAGCTACCATAGAAGAAGTTGAACCACGGCCCCTCTGGCAGGAAACCTCCGCTACCTCTCGATTCGCCAAAAGCATCTGTTAGGGACTCGACGAAACCCAAGACGTTCATGGCAGCATTGAGAGCTTGTCCGAGGAAGAACACTAAGCCGATAGATCCTCCAAACTCAGGGCCGAGCGACCGCGAGATCAGATAGTAGGCGCCTCCACCCCGCACTTGTCCATTGGTGCTGATCGCTGAGACAGACATCGCTGTGAGCGCATCTACTGCATAGGATACGAAAAGAAGAAGCAAAGCTCCCAAGAGACCAGCTTGGCCAAGAATGAATCCAAAGCGGAGGAAGAGGATGATGCCGAGAATCTGTGGGACAAAAAGAAGATGACTTGCTCTGGCAACGTCTCCACTAATGGCATCCCGTCGCAGGTACTTACATTCAAGCTGACCGGCATGAAGACACCGTCCCAGGTCCCCAGCTTACGCGGTGGCATCTCCGAGGAGCTGATCATTCCGGCGCTGCGATGATGATGCTGATGATGCCCGAGCATGTGCCTGCCGAGCTCTTCCAATCCGCTCGCATCGCGCATCGCCTCTCTCGCTCTGGTCCGCGATGAGCTGTTCGAGTCGGACCTGCCAAACGCGGGCTGTTCGCCTGGACCGGCTCTCGTATCTGAGAATGAGACGCCTTTGAGGGACCCTGCGGCGGCGCTCGAGCCTCGCTTGAGGCGTGAACGCAACCCTTTGCCACCCGAAGAACTGTGCGCTCCTGCTTCCGACTCGTCCCCACTCGCGCCCGAGTCCGTGGAATGCCGATGGGAAGAGAATTGCTCAGCTGGCCTTATTGGCTCGTCAGGATCGGAAAGCTTCCTATCTCTACCCTTGCTGCGTGACTTGCCACCCTCCTTGCCTTTGCTCTCTCGCGCAGGCGTGGAGGCGACGCTGGAGGGTCTCACCGTCGAAGTAGGTGTGCCAGGTGGGGCCAAACCTGCGGCGCTGGGACGCGATCTTGGCGAGGTAGGTAGTCGAACCTGGTCTGGTTCGGGGCTATTTTTTCTGCTGCTGTATGCCGAGGTAGATCTGCTTTGCATCGATGAAGCGGATGGTGCGCTGCGACCATTGTCCATCTGCGCAACAAGAGGCGTGCGGGGCGAGACCAAGCCCAGCCGATCAGGGCTGTTGGTGGAGCCTGCTTCCGCCTGACTGCGATCTCCAAACGGCGTGCCGACTGTACCACCAAAGGTGGACGCCGTCGGGGTGATGGACAAAGATTCATCCACGTCCGCATCCTCTCCATCTTGAGAGGCATCGTGCACGCTCGCAGGTCTGCGGGAAGCGTAGGACGCATGCTCGGCTGTCAGCGCGTCCGTATCCTCCCCATCATCTTGGTGCCCCTCGACGTTGGATTGTCGTTGAAGCAGCTGCTGGTTCAGTGCGTCGAAGTCGGACGTGTTGTGCGACACGAAGTGCGACATTCTGCGCGAGCAGTCACCTGTCTACTGTAGCATGCACATGAGACGCAAAACGGAGCGCACAAGCCCAGGAATCAGAGGGCGTGCTCGGTCGTCGTGAGGGTTGATGCTTGCCATAAAGAGTGACAAGATCTTGCTGAGAGGAGTAGCTCAGTGAGGAAGGTGCAGTGTATGTAGCTCTCGTAGATCTTGAATGTTGAAAGAACTCGAGACTTGCTCACCCCGACTGCAGGAGGCTTGGCGGGAAGGAAACCCGGTTCAGGAGTAGGTGCGTAATAGTCGCAGGCAACTGATCACAGGGAGCAGCAGCATCAGCTGGTTAGCTGTCTGCACGGGCCTTGCATGCTGCATGGCCACAAAGTGAAGCAACGCGTGCCAGGGCGGCGGGGACCACACAGAACGCGTCTCCAGACGATTGAGCCTGCATGCCGAGCAGCACAACTCACGACTCACGGCTTGACCCTCCGCAACCAACACTCACCAGCCCGTGGCTTGGACGCCCAGAGGAAGAAGCAGCTCGAATTTGTAAGCTTGGTGACACCTTGAAAGTCTGTTACGGACAATAAAGGCTGAGTAGAGCGGCAAATCGTGTCAGAAGGTGAAAGTCAAAAGTGGAGCCTTCCGCAGGCATGCCTTTCGGTGCCAACAATCTGCGTGCGCCAGAGGGCCCAGTAAGGTGATCATCCAGCTTCAACTCATTGCAGTCGCGTCGCGCCATAGAGTTATTTTCAGGCTAGGCCATACAAGCAGCAGCCCTCTTGACGTCTAGCACCGGCCTTGCTCAACCAATCCATCTTGCGTTTTGCATCCGAGAGCATCCCTGCCAAAGATGGCGCCTCAGCCGCACTCCAATCTGGCTTCCAACCTGTCCATCCAGCCTTATGATCCCGCGCAATACATTCAAACCAACATGACGGGCAATCGGGTGTCTCGAAAGTGTCACATCATGGGCAGTTCAAACATCATTCTGGGCGGTAAATGCGTCATTCATCATCACGTCATCGTTCGGGGAGATCTGAAGAAAGCCGCTTCGGCTATGCCTCCTTTGGCCGCTGATGCCACCGAGGCTCAACAAAGGGCAGCGCAAAAAGGCTCGCAGATCGTCGTCAGTATAGGTCGGCATTCAATTCTCGGCGAGGGCTGCATCATTAGGCCGCCGTACAAAGCATACAAAGGGTGAGCTGGGCGCAAAAACTCCAAAAGTCGTTCACTTCTGCTGGCTCATCAGGCAGCTCCCCTTCTCATACCAAACGCCCAGAGCCTTCTCGTACTACCCTATCAAGATTGGAGACCACGTCATCATTGGAGCGGGCAGCATTTTGGAAGCGGCGGTGGTGGGCAGCTGCGTGGACATCGGTCGTAATGTGATCATCGGCAAGTTCGCAGTGATCAAGGACGGTGTGAGGATACTGGACAACAGCGTTCTGGCTCCAGGACAGGTTGTCATTAGCGGTACAGTGTGGGGTGGCAGCCCAGGTGAGTTCCCTGGTCAATCGCCCGGCCTGCGAAGCTTGAGTCAAAAGACGCGATGCGACCTGACTTCAGCCTCTCCCAGCGAAATGCCTCGGAGAGCTTTCGGAAAACTTCATGGTCATCCATGAAGCAAGGACGAAAGACTATTATGCCCGCTTCAGACCAGGACCTGCAGCTGGCACCGAAAAGTAATCACAAACGAATATCACTTGATAACATCATTGCATTGTGTGAGAGTGTCGAGAGTATGCGTGTCTTTGGCTTCAAGATTGGAATCACATCATGGGTAAAAGTAGAAGCGAAGGCGTGCAATGCAGCCGAGAGCACGTCCATCTGGAACTGTCGAAGAGCCGAGGTATGCGCGGCTCGTCAAGCAGCGTACGGCGCAGTGAATCCCCTAATTCTGCGACTTGGCCAGGTACACGGGCGAAAATCTAGGCTTGGCAACATTGCGTCGCGCACTTGCTCTGGACTGCGATAGGTCCTGAGCGCTCTGCGTGCCGCTGCGTCGCCCAGTCAGAAGCGCTTTGGGGGTCGTCGTAACTCTCCGTTGGCGTCTTTTGCCTGCTCTGCTGCAAGCAGCCTCGCTGTCGCTAGCTTCCCCCTCGCTGCTGGGACCCGAAGTTGGCTCTTCCTCGCTTTCGTACGGGCTCAATTCGTCCTCGCTAGTGTCTACCCCGCTGAGGGTAAATGCAGTAGCCTTCTGCATGTTTTGAGATGGCGCAGGTGCACTTTCGAGTCCTCCACCAGCTTCACGGCGGGATCTCGAACGAAGCATGCGCCGCCCCAAGGTGAGGTCGTGCTCGGCCCCAGAATGTCGCGCAAGCTTGGAGTCCATGATCTTACGGTGCAGGGGCGCGGCGCGCTTTTTTTTCGAAGGGGATTGGTCAGCGCTGCTCTGGGACAACAGCTCTTCCTCTACCGCCGAAGCATCATCTTCGTCGCTGAGAGTAAGTTCAGTGTCAGAGCTGCCGCCGATGCACACGACCGGCCTCGTCGACTGAGGAGGTGCAGCTGAAGCAGAGGGCGTAGGGGATGCTTGGCGCCCTGGCGACGAGCCGCCATGCTGCGCAGCCACTGCTAGTTCGGCTATGTGCTTAGCTTCGGTTGGAGAGGATGCCCGACTGAGAAGAGGCGACGAAGGTAGTAGCGCATCCACAGCTCCCTGCGGTCTATCGTTCTGAACCACGCTCAATGCATTCTCCGTGCCAGATAGCGAGGCCTTGAAGAGTGTCGACGTTGGCGCAGGCGAGGGCGAAGGTGAAAGTCGCGAGCGCGCATCGCTATTGGGGGAATCGTGCAATACTGAGGCGAACTTGGTGTGGGGCTCCTCGCGTTGCACTGCTGCTCTGTAGAGAGGAGGCTGGAAAGACTTGGCGACTGATGAATGGGCGCCTGCCAAGAAGGCAGCATATTGCGCAGCTGTAGGTTCCCCGCTCGAAGCAGGCCTCTTGCGAAGCCTGACTAGCGCGGGACTCTCTCTGGGTGCCTTGCGTGCAGAGCTGGAGGGGATTCGAGAAGCAAATGGAGTGACGCTCACGCCTTCGTCGGAATGCAAATTATCAGAGGTCTTGCTGCGCATCGACCGAGCTCTGGCTTCTGAAGCGCGAGATGCACTTTCAATCCGTTTGCGCCACTCTGCTATGGTCAAGCCAGCGAAACGCTCAAGCTGAGTAGCACACCTGTGCTCTGCACTATGAGGCCCGAAGAAGCCTCGAATGTTAGTCCAGAAGCAGGAAAGGTCGTCCGTGAAGCTGTCGAATGATGAGAGGGCGCTTCGATGCGTCGAAGACGGAGTCAGAAGCGCCGAATAGCTTCGCGAATCGATGTTGTGGGCTATGATATCAAAGTCTGTGCGGCAGAGATCCTTCCATCAGCTTCAGCGTCAGTAGGCTGATCATGCTTGGTGCTCAATGGCTCACCAAGATAACGGCTCCTCTGCTTTGAGTACGCAGAGAAGTCTGAAGGCATCCCTTTCTTGGTCAGCATGTTTGCTGGATGACCCAGCATCGACGCAAGGATGGCAGACATGCTGCGGTATGCAGTGCTCACTAGCGTCAGATGGGAAAAGGAGATCAGTCTTGTCCATCAGTGCGTGCAGGACGAATGGAGATCACGAGGACTCACATTGCTCAGTATAAACATCTTGCGCATCAGGAGAGCACTTGACTGGGCCATGAGACCGTGTCTCCGAATTGGGTCCGAGAACAGGACTACGTCCGGCAGAGAGCACCTGAGATTTGGTCGATCCACGGAAGGGATTCGCACCAATGTCCCGAGTCGGACTTGCAATTGGACTCGATCCGCCAGTGTTATCGCCATCGTTGTCGTCAATAGACTCGCGCGCATTCGTGTCAATAGCGACCAGTGTGGTCCCACGAGGAGACGTGTGCCGCGGAGGGCTGTTTGATGGAAGTGTCCCGACCAAGGCGGTGGATGCGACCGCATCGGCTTCGCCCTCTGCTGTGCAGTCTCTGGCCGCAGCGACGCCATGAGCAGCGTCAGTTGGCATTCCACAAGCCGACTTGCCTGGCTCTAGCTCCTGCTGCATGGTGGAAGGAGAGCCGCGCTGTCTAGCCACGTCGACCGCCTTCTCGGAGGGGCTGCCTTCGTGATGAACCAATGGAGGCGATCTAGCATCTTTGCTACCTTCTGAATTTGTGGAAGCGTCTGTCGCGAAAGCGGCGCCATGTCGAAGCCTCGGCTCTTGTGTGAGCTGTGCAGAGCCTGGGGCAGACGGCGGGTCACAGTCCGCAGTAGCGCTCACTGGCCCATGCGTCTCGACATTGTCGAGCTTGCTTAGATTTGAGACATCGATACCTTCCAGTGGTGCAAGTGATGGAATTGCTTCAACATTCTCCTTGCCGCCGGCAGATGTGGACGTGGCGCCGACGATCGCATCGCTGATCTCTAGGTGCCTATTACTGCGATTGTCGTCGAAAGGTGGATTTGTGCTAGCTTCTGCCAAAGCCGACGGCATGGGCTGCTCCGCGCACTGAGCTTCAGAGCCGGAGGCGGCTGCTCCTTTTGTTACAGACTCCGTTTGCGCGTGGCGCTCGGCTGCTTCCTCTTCTTCCCGGATACGCTTCTGCTCGGCCAAGACGCGCTTAGCATGGGCAGCTCTGGCTGCTGGCCCCCTGATGCCTGAAGGCGTTGGGCCTACGTTAATCTTGGCCATTGAGTCAGCACCGCGTGCAGAGCCTGTGACATCCTTGCGGTCAATCGTGCTGTCCCATCTCACGCCTTTGGAAGAGCTGGCACGTAGCACTGAGCGTGGCGTGCTTGGTACCCATCGAACAATCAACGTTTCGCGGTCTTGTATGAAAGGCAGCGAGTCTGGACAGATTATGGCTTCCTGGTTGGATGCCAAAGCTAGCTGAGCGGTATCCGAGTTGGATGGAGCTGGAAACAGTCTGCGAGCTTTTGAAACCAGAGTCTGAGGGGTGCGAAAACAGCAGATGCACACGTCAAAGAAGCTGTCATACCTCACGCCTAAAGGTTGATTAGATCACTCACCTCGAGATCCGAGTCCAGAGCCGTAAAGTACTGCTTGGAGTCTTGGGCGCTGCCGCGTAAGAAGACGGCACGCTGTGGTGATGCGACGCCGGGAGCCGAGACTTGTGAGGAGGACGCGACCGACATGGTGCGCACTAGTCGGTGTCGCAACGTCAGCAGCGTCTATGCAGTCCTAGTAGTGATGCTCTGGTGTAGTATGGGGTGAACTGAGGGAACGAAGCGTGTGACTGGTTGGGCAAATGTGACGAAGACGACTGTGGACGTCTTCATGGAGCTATAAGGGTGATCCCTCCAGCGCGGCCGTATTTACGCATCATCATCATCACGGCGGTGACCTCTATAGGCGGCCATCGTGCAAAGCTTCGCGACGTGCTGAATTGAGACGCTTCATGAGCGCGTCTGCAAGCGCGCATACGTCGCGCGCTCAACACGATCCAACACCGCGTCGCGCCTTCCGACGCGCGTCACTCTGCTTGACGCGTAGAGAGCTTAACGCGTCGGAATCAAGGCACGCAGCGCAAGCAGCAAGTCACGAGTGAACAACCTGCAGGGTCTGCAACGCGAAATCGAAACAGCAATCTTGACGACTGATCTTCATCAACCAGTTATATGTTCAGCGGTCGCTCTCTCGGCTCTGCTCATTGACCATCGCGGCCCTGAACGTCCTTGCCACACAGCCACAATCTACTTCCACTCGCACCCCTGTCCAGGCCCCTCGCTAAGACATGGTACCCGAGACGCCCTACATGACCCTGCTGCAGTCGCCTTCCACGGCCGTGGCAGAGCTCTCGCCTCAGCACGCGGATACGGAAGAATTAGCACGAGCGCTCTCAGAAAAATACGGCACCCTTCTTCCAGACTCAGCAGCACGAGCACGAGTTCCAACTTTGGACGATGCGCTGTCTTCTCCGCAGGCCAGGTCTGAGCATCGCGGAAAGTTACTAAGGTGGAGGTGCATGGTCCAGGACACGTCTTGCGGCAACGAGGTGGTGATGCGCGAAGTCAAGGGAGCAGACGGACAGAAGCGCTGCACATTGTGGGGCAACGATGAGCACGAAACCTCGGATGAGGTGGGTCGCAATGCTACGCGTGGCCATGCTTCTCACTGCGCGCAGTCGATCTGACACGCCTGGCTTGCGCAGGATCCCGATCCGACCACGCTCACGGAACGGACCGTCTTGTATGCTATCACTCCGCCCGCCTGGTCAGCATGGGCTAGGGATGCTTGGCAATCTGGCAGCGAGCCAAGTGACGATGGTGCGTACTTTGCGGCGTTCTATGCGCTCTCGATCAGGAAAGTTGATCTGGCCGCCTTTGCGCATCAGTACTCTCAACCATGTCTGGTCTTAGCTTGGATCCAGACCCTCGACAATACGGCGCACTCTCCCGGAATCCTTCTGACAAGCCAGCCTACCTCAGCAAACACTCCCTGGCTGAGGCCCCTGGCCTGGGCGCGTTGCTCAAGATCTACGATCATGAGCTTGCAGAAACATTGAAGGTGACCGACGTCATCGACGTTCTTGGCGTGCTGGACTTCAGCCTGTGAGTGACGCTCAGAATAGCAAATACGGCTCGCAGGGGGATCTGCTGACTGAACGCTTCATCACACGTCACTTTCCAGTCTGCCTGGCGCGGATTGGTCGCAAGGGGGGGCAGCTAGCTCAAGTTCGTCCGCGCAGCTCCCAGCGCTTCACGTCCTTCATATTACGCCTATCGCGCACAATGACGAGGTTCCGCGCCCTTTGACCGGAGCTTCATCGCGAGACGACCTCGTCCACTACCTTGCATCAGCGCTGGGGGGCGACCTTCTAGCAGCAGAATGGACGCTCTTGGGCCTTCTGGCACGGATGTGAGTGAATGCTAGCTTCCCGAGGAGAATAGCCTATGCATCGTCAGCCTAGGAACTGATGATTCGAACATGCTGTGCGCAGTCACTCCCGAAGGGGCTCCCTCACCCTCGGTGCTCTGTCACTCAATTTGTCTGGCGCTCCTGCGCCCAAGTTGTTCGACGTTTTGACGTCCTTGGTGCCTGCTGTCATGTTGCAAAAGATGAGCTTGGACCACCTCAACGATCCTGCAACGCGGATGGCACCTGCTAGTGACGGCAGCGAAGCAGGCTTGCTCGCCGGCCGGCTGCAGTTGCCAGACGGAACTATCGTTCTGTGCGACGAATCCAGCATGGGGGAAGGCACTTTGAAAGATCGAGGTGAGAGCTTCCGTTTAGACAAAGACATGCACGCGAATAGGTGCTGACTGACTCGCGGGCCGCTTGTGTGCGCAACGTTTTTCCTAAGGCGTTGCGAATGTGCGCGAGCTTGCAAATTTGTTGAGCACTCGCAAGCTCTCGTATGCATTCCCCTTCAGCTCATTCGACTTTGAGACAGATTTGCCCTTCATTGTGCTCTCCGCGGGCAAGTCGATGCTTCCCGTCGATGTGCAAGTGCCATTGAGGTCCAAAAACATCGTTGCAGCTCAAGCTGTCCAGCCCACCAGCTCGCAGTTGGCGTCTTGGAGGACGTTCTTGGCTAGAGCAAGACATGTCGATCTGTCCATCCCGGAAAGCGTGGCAGAGCAGATTCAAGCTGAGTTTGTCCAAGCAAGAAAGGAGGGTCAGGAAGGCGTGCGCGAAGGTCAAGAAGATCTCTTGAGAAGAATGGCCGTTGCTAGGTGGGTCAAAGCACTTGCGCTCACATTTTCGGGGTTTATCGCTCACACCAGCCTACGCATCGATGACACAGATTGGTGGCGATCTCTAGAGGTCAACGAGAATTGAGCTTCGATGCGTGGAAGCAAGCAGTGGCCTTGGATGAGGAACGTCGTTCTCGCGTCAAACAGTCTTCGCCTGCTACTGCTGCAAGCGCTGCAAATGCATCCTCCACTGCAAGTGTGCTGGGCGGCCCAGCGCTTGGATGAGGAGCCGCCGATCACCTATCATACCCAGCGTCAAGGCTGCACGTATGCATTGTATCAAGTAACGAGAAATTTCGCTTCAATCTATTTTCCATTGCTGTATGCATTCTGCGGTGACATGGTCTATTGTAGAGCGGACTGCGGGCTAGGCACTGAGCGTAGGGACAACCCCTCCATCGCCTAGGACGCAATATCGAATGAAGAAATCGTGTAATCTGACATCAGTGGTGAGCTCCGGGTGGAAGCTGGTGGCCATCAATCTTCCTTGTTTAACAGCGACGATCTGACTGTCGTGCGCAGGTCTCGTTCCTCGCACCTCCCCTTGGTGCGCGGTCGCCACTGCTGAATCAATAGTTCGAATCAGAGGAGAGGCACTGCCAGCTGGCAATGTCGGAAGGCTGCACAAGATCTCCAAGGGCGGTCGAGCCACCCTTTCCTGCCCGGGCCTCTCGAGCGGAGGTGCTACCGATAACCTCAGTGTAGGTTCAACAGCTGCACCAGGCACGGCTTGAGCGTTCAGCAAGGGAGGCTGTGCTCCCCCTGCCGTGTCACCAGATGGCGTCAACGGGGCTCGTCCTTGCTCCAACACTACCGCTTCGGCGTGCGCTTCTCCTTCTCCCCGCTTCACCAACGTCGCTGCTTCTGGCGGGACAGCTTGGATGTCTTGAGACAGCAAGAGAGACTCTACCACTGGTGCTCGAATGAAGACGCCGGGAAATGGAGCTGGAAAAGTGTTCGTCTCGCTGCTAGTGCTGCTACCATTCGTCTTTCGCGCGCCGAGGTTGGCCAGCGCTGGGATATCGATAGACTGTTCAAACGACGCGACCTGATGTGGCAAGCGCAGAATCACTCCCATACTGAGCACGCTGTTGTTGTCTGGCTGCACACATGCACCATCGGATGTCCATTCTTCGGCTCACCTGACTACCAAATCCATTCCTACCGACTCGCACATCCATGCCTCCAAGCAGTTCCTGACCACCTTTCTTGCCCCCAACAGCTTCCCTCGCCAGCAGGATCATGCCTGCACATGTTCCCCAAGCTGGTTTACCACTTCTGACCCACTCTCGGAGTGGACTCAAAAGTCCAGCTCTTTGAGCTCCCAGACTGATAGCTGTCGATTCCCCACCAGGTATGATGATCGCCGAGCACTCTGCTAATTGCTCTGGTGTTCGTACCTGCCGCACTTCCAGCGGTCTGTCGAAGCTGGAAGCGGATGAGGTGGAGAGCCGGTGGAGACAAGAGGCATGCTCCGCGTAGGCGCCTTGCAGCGCCAGCACACCGACCACTAGCCCGTCTGATCCGTTCGCCGAGCTGGCAAGGCTGCTCATGATGGCGCGGGCTGCAAGCCAGACCTTTCGACCCGTCGCGGCAAGTTCGACGGACACCCCGCGATGCGAGTCGCAGAGGATGGAGCAGGAGGACAGCCTCAAGACTTGACTCTCTCACAAGCCCTTTTGGTCAAGGATGATCAAGCAGAGCGAGCGGCGTTGAAGACTCACTCTTTGACTCTGACTCGCGATCCTCGCAGCCGCGCCCTTGGCCCTAGCAACGAATCACGTGAATGTATGGAGTCAGACAGCAAAATCTGATGAGTCAAGTACCTACGGCGCCACGGTGCGGTTAGAAGAGCGCCACGAGTCCTCATCCAAAGATTGATCAGCAGTTGTCAAGTTGGGCAGATGCAACCCAGACTCAAACTTGAATAATAACCAAATATTGATGAATGGTGAATCAGAATCTTGAATGACTCCTCTGTACAGCCTTGAACTCTTTTATGACTTCCAACCGAAGCCTTGTCACGTGCGAGTCTGGCCATCTGCGTACTCATGACTCATGACTCTTGACTGGTAATCGTGAATTCAAGAATGATCACGAAATGATCGTGTTTGTAAGCGGATGATGTTCATCATCAGCCCTTGGTGGTCAAAGCTGCCGCAAGTTTGCCGCGCGCAGCGCGCTGCTGCGAAAGAGAGGCTCGACAAGTCCCGACGGTTGAGATGGATGAATCGTGAATGCACGATTTCTCGGCCGCTCGCATCTCCCCCACTAATTTTGGGTTGTGTTGCAGCTGTGCCACGCACTCACGACTGTGGAGCCAGAATCTTGAATGGCTAACGTGCAGATATTCAAGATTGTGATTATTGTGGACATAGTCAAGAGTGGGTGGGAACGTAGCATTCGCGGAGCGAGCACGAAATGCTTCTCTATACCCTGACCGTCATCCACACCTCTCCTTCTCCAACGCTGCACTCAAACTCATATTTGCTTCGGCAAAGGCTGGACCGAACCATTTGTGAACGTGCCTGCAGCCGGTGTCCAGAGCGCTGCGTGTGGCTTCTTGGACACAAGCGCTGCTGCTGCATGCAGTCACAGCTTGGGTAGCGCAAACCGTCGCGATTGGTGATGTGTGCATTTGGGTACTTGACTCGTGACTGTAACTGCAGCTCCCCGCGTCTCGGCATGCATCGATTTTTAGCGCGCCTGCCGATCCGCACCGTAGAATGTTGTTCTTTTCTCCGCCAAGAGCGGCAAGCGTCAAGTCCAGACCTTTCCAGCTTGGGCAACAATATTTCGCACTTCTGAAGTGCTGGCGGAGCTCGAATCTCACTGCCCTCGCCTCCCCTTTGAGTGCGCTGACTGCCTTGAGGCCCGAGAGCGAGGAAAGCAAAACCCAGTCATCATCTGCACACCCGAGCAACGTATAGAAGCGAGGCACTTCGTGTTGGTCAATCCGCGTGAGCTTTACCATCTTGCCATTCACGATCTGGCCATCATCGTGACGCGCGCTATCCGGATTGCCTACTTCCATTCTTGTCCGAACCCTTGCACTCACGATGCACCGAGCAGCTTCCCTACTGTCCGCCCTTGCGGCAGTCGCCGTAGTGCCTACCATCGCCACAAACTGGGGATTGACGACCAAAATCACACCGAACACCTGGAGTCAAAACTTCAATTTCTACAGCGGGCCTGACAATTTCACAAATGGTCTAGTAGTGTATCAGAGCGAAGCTGCCGCCAAGAATATGGGCATTGCGGGTGTAGTGAATGGTGAATATAGGATGGCCGTCAGCACCCAAGCTGTGGCGCTGGAAGGACGGCCTAGCGTCAGAGTTGAGAGCAAACAGCGATTTGGGGATGGCGTCTATGTGTGAGTCTTTTTCGCTCGCCGTCCGGCGACTCGGACGGATGCTGACTGTCACGCACGATGTTCGTCGAAAAAGCCTCAACGTGTCGCACGTTCCCACCGGCTGCTCCACCTGGCCAGCTTTCTGGACAACAACTACGGAGGAGAACGGAAAATGGCCAATTGGAGGCGAGATTGATATCCTTGAGAACGCGAATGACGAATTTACAAGCAACCTGGTCTCTCTTCACACCAAGTCTGATTGTCAAATTCCGGCGAAGATCTCGGGCCAGACAGGAAGCGTCGACTACACCACGTGCTCAGTGTACGTCAATAACAATTCGGGCTGCCGCGTCCGCATGAATGGCGGATCAGCACCTACGTGGGGAGCCTCTTTCAACCGCGCCAAGGGAGGTTTCTTCGCAATGGCGAGGTCATTCGGATCTACAGGCAAGGGTGTGAGAGTGTGGTACTGGCCACGGGGCAGTGAGCCTGCGGATCTCAAGGCAAGCTCAAAGACGGTCAACCCTGATGCTTGGGGCAAGCCCGCTGCATGGTTCAACATTGCCAACTCTTGCCGTTCCGATTTCGGACGTGAGTCGTCGTTGCCGAGCGTCCACAGCGCTCCCATTCGCTGATGATTCTCTCGGCCATCTAATCCTCCTCGTAAGCGCACAAGATGTAAGCGATGCAAATTTTGAAGGCAAGGGTCGGATTCGGTTCATTCGCTGACATTTCGATTCTCATGCCTCGCCTTGACGTTTCTCAGCGTCTTTGACATCACCTTAGGAGGAGTGAGTGCACCCGTCGCTGACGTTCCACTCTCTTCTGCGCCTGCCACTGACGCTTTGAACGATCTGTGCATCTGCAGGACTGGGCTTTCAATACTTACGTTTCTTCAGGCTGTGCAGCAAAGTATGGCAACCGGCCGATCGTGAGTCCGGACAGCGCTGTTGCCTGAGCATACCCAGAGCTTAGCAATCTGACGGTGATTTGCGCAACATTTGGCGAAATGCAGACCGACCAAGTGGCTTACAATGGCACTTCATACAACAAAGCCTACTGGAGTGTCGGTGGCGTTCGCGTCTTCGCTACAGGCGGCGGCACCGACAACGCAGCGTGAGTCTCTTCATCGCGGCATGCACACCCAATTTGTACATTTCGTCGCTGATTGACTCGTCTGTCTCCGTTGTTCCCTGTTGTGCAGGAGCCTGAGCAAGAAACGTTCCGGGGTTGAGCTTCAGCGGGAAGCATGAATGCCAAAGTCTGAATCACGACCTTGCGCGATCACGAAACTTTCCGCGCCATGCCATGTGCTGTAAATCACCATCTCGAAGCTGCTCGATTATCTTTGTACCTCCTCTGGATTGTTCGGAAGTGAGCACATTTCGCTTGTACTCGGAAATCACCAATGAAATTGCACGCATGCAACTTTGCACTTTTGAACTCCGTTGTGACCCTCTGCGTGCGAAAGTCACTGACACTTCTGCGGTTATGTCCCCTTGCACTCGTGGCTCCACAAGGCACGATGCTTAGAGGGACTGCAGCGCCGCTGTGCATGCGATACAATTTTGCCTCTACAGCAACATGATGAGGGGCGAGTAGTTAGTGTATAGCCGTATATAGGTACCTACACCATCGCGCGCGGATCAGTCAGGTCTTGGTTAGTCCGCGCGATGGCGCTCACGTGATCGCTTGAAAGCACTCAAGACTTTGGACTCACCCTTCTGTTGCCGTGGCAGTCCAGTCAGAGTCAAGTGAGTCGTCCACGAGTGTGTGCACCGCGCGTCAATCAGTCATGAGTCTTGAGTGAATCAGAATATGCAGTCGTGAGTGTGAGTCAAGCGGCCACTGTGAGTGGTGACTCGTGAGCCTGTCAATATATAATAAAGATATATATTTCTGAAGAGTGTGAGTGATTTGGACTCAAGAACGTCTTGGCTACCGGTGAGCAGCTGTCATGCTCCTCATTGACTCACCAACCACCCGATGATGAGAGCGCTTAGGTGTGCTCATTCTGCGCATACGGTCTCCTCTTCTTGGCGCATCCGCCCACTCTGAGCGAGTTCCCAGCAAAGTAGCAGTGCATCCAAAGATGTCGCTGAGGAATTCCAATTCAGGTCGCAGCTATCCTCCCCGAGCAGGGTCGACTGGGGCATCGACACGCGCGTACCCTTCCCGACCTCAGACCTCCGAGAGTCAGCGCAACGGATCTGCTCCGGATGCCGGCGATGATGTGCGCAATGGGTCAGTCAGGGATCAAAGGGGCTCTGCTTCGGCTGACAGTCTGCAACAAAGGGGCTCGACATTCGTGCAGCAGCCTAGGGACAGATCCACGCCTGCTGCAGCGTTGTCGCCGCAATTGACGGACCAACAAATCAATAGGGTCACGTACAAGGTGAGCGAATGGTGACGATGAAAGTCGCGTACGTGCTCCTGACGGACATCGCCTCTAAAATCGTAGAACGCGACCATCAAAGCCCTCATCGATCCCACGCTGCCGGTGGTCGATGTCATCCGCCAACTGTGCGCAAACGCCCATCTAGGGGTGCAAGAGCCTCCCGCCCTCTTCGCCCTACGTGATGAGGAGAATGAGGAGCTTATTGATGATGCAACCCTCGCAAAGAAGATTCGCGCAGGCCGCAACTTGAGGTGAGCGCATGCCTCGCGGACAGCTCGTGGCGGAATCTCTGATGGATGACTTTTGCCTTATGATATCAGACTCTGTTCTTCGCCCACTATCGAAGCTGTCGAGATGGTCGATAAGCTGTCCACGCGCGAAGAGCGGACCCTCAAGATGGCGACGTATACGCTGCAGCGACTTATAAGGGAACCGCCATTCCTGGAAGAATTCCTCAGGAGAGGCGGAGCGGATGAACTCATTGGTATCACCATGAGCTTGGACAGCGGTAACACTCTGGCCTACGCTCTAGCATGCATGCAGAACTTGATGGAAAGCAGCGACGATGGATGGGATGATCTGGAAGGAAGCTTCATTGCAAAGGTAAGCCGGCCTTAGTCCGGGCTCGAGACGCGAGTTGACGCTAACAGCTCACTCGGGCTGCCCGCTCATCACAGGTGGTGCACATTCTCGCAACGCAGGATCGCATCAATGTTTGCAGACCGGCGACGGCGATTCTCAAAAAGCTGGTCCTGTCGGGGCCAGACTCTGCGTCACTACCACGGGAAAGCGTGGCGCGCGGGGAGAGAGAGGACGAAGAAGGCGGTCCGCCAGGTGCTGCTCGGGGTCAAGCCGTGTTTCAGTACGGCTTCGAAGTTGTCTACAACGAGATCCGACGGGAGCCAGCCTTTCTCAGCACATTGACGCAGAGACTTGGGAGCGCCGATACAACCCTCTGTCTTTACAGGTGAGCGACAAGGCCCGGACACGCCAGCCTCGAGCACTCACCCATTCTGGCTGGATCTCCCTCTGCAGTCTGAGCCTCATCAACAGTCTCATGCGGCATGCCTCGCCGAGCCTGTTCGAGACATTCACAGCTGAGCTAGACAAGCTCAATGTGTCGAAAGCTGTGACGAGGCTGATGGATTCCACTCGAGGCGAAGAGCTCTCTTCATCCATTCTCGAATACCAGAACAACGTGATTCGTGTTCTTCATAAGCGGCTCAACACTTCAGTTAGCCCCACCAAGCAGCGTCACGCAAGTGCTTTGTCACACATCTGGCTCCAGGCGCAAGTCACCGAGACGGTCAGCAGTGACGATACCGATCCTGACGGTAATAGGTCTCTTCCTGCTGTGCCCGGCAGTGCCGGCAATCGTTTCAAATGGAGAAGACTGGGCTTTGAGACGGAGAACATCAGTAAGGAGTTCACGCGCACCGGATGGCTTGGACTGGAATGCTGCGAAAGCTTTGTCAATGGAGATCCGGAAGCTTACGCCAAGGTGGGTTGCTTTGCGAGGTATGCTGGTGGGTCACCATCGACTTACTGACACTGAAGCTCGGGGCGAGCGCAACAGATCATTCTGGAGCAAATCAATCGTCCGGCGAACAGGCGTTGTCCCTGGGGTCTCGCGTCACTCGAAGTAGTCGAGATACTCTCCGACCATTACGACGTCGACTCCGGATACACCAGCTCGACAGAGTTCATGCCCTACATTCTGTCCTTTTCCAGGGTACACTCGCTATCTTTACGCTTCTTTCTGCGAATGTGGAGCGAGAGCGGTGCAGCGCGATCTGATTTCGCAAGGGTGAGCGCCTTGGTGCGCAGCCAGGTGAAGGAAGCCTTACGGTCGGAAGCATCCAGGACGTGGTTCGAGGTCGAGCGCGACTTCATCGAATCTGACTATCGCCTGGTCAGAGATAGGCAGATGCGAGAGCTGGAAGTTGGCGACGACTTTGCCAGCAAAGCTAGTGTCAGAAATCTTCGTGGAAGGTTGTACCGAGAAAGCTACGAGTTTGTCAGGCAACAGCGCATTCAGTGCTTGCTGGAAGGAGCCTGGTTCAAAAGCCCTCCGCAGACAACCAAGAATAGTGAGCCTCTTAGCTCTGGTCGCGTATCTCGCGCAGGAATGGCTGGAGGAAGTACGAGCCCATACGGCCTTGTGACCGCTAGACCCTGGCGATTCTACAGGCTCAGTCCGAACAAGAAAGTACTGCACTACTGCGAAGCTCTGGAGATTGGGCCCATCCGAAGCGGGCTGGACGACCTCCCTGAGCGCATCGACTTGGGTCTGGTGTCAGAAGTATCGGTCCAGCAACCCACCGGACAGAGCGCTGAAAATTCTCTAGCCTTCAGTTTGCTGCGCGCTCCTGATGTCAGTCTCGCGGACTTTGTGGCGCTCAATGCGAGCCAGTACAGCGAGTGGGTGGACGGGCTGGGCATGCTTCGCGGTGAAGGAGGAGTTGTCAGCACCAAGGAGACTGCCGAATTCATACAGGCGTTGACGGACATCGCCGTCAAGGTCAAATTGCTAGACTTGACGGGAGAGAGGGTGAGTTCGATGATCGCGAGGTGAAGTGGTTTCCGCTCCTAACGTGCGGACGTTTTGCCTTCCACTGTCCACGTCCAGATTGAGATACCACAGTCTTTGCCGCTTGCGCCCTTGCCTGTCACCACTTCATTCTTTTTTGCCGATCTGTAGAATACTGCTTCGATGTGCAAGTCCCACTTAGTGAACCCGCAAGGCCCACAGTAATAATGTGGCGGTAGAGATAGAGACCCCAGCAAAGGTGCTGGTGCGGCGAATTATGTTTGCCTGCCTATCTGGTTGCATGGCTTGGCGCATGTTCATGTTGTGATTGACAGTGAGATTGGGACTAGTAGACAGGACTCGTGTAAACAGTGCGCGATAGCGATCGCCAAGCTTTGGTGGACCTGTGGACAGATCCTGCGGTCCTGCCGCGTTGCCACGAGCTTTGGCGCGAGTCGTCGCTAACTTGTTACGCGCCGTGCAGCGGGGTCAAGCGCTATGCGAGCACCACCCAACGCGGCAAAGGGGGCGAGGCGAGGCGAGGCGAGGGCGAGGGCGAGAAGGCGAGGCTGATCATGTGGTACTCGATGAGGCCTTGCGTGCTTCTTCGTGAGCGGATCTGCTGTACCTACCTGTATGTACAAGTAGTAGTGCATCACCCACCGCATGTGGTCTGGCCGCGTAGCTTTCGTCTGTGCCGGGTGGGGCCGAAAGGCGGGCTGTCCGCCAGCAGCACGATCATGCAAAAAGAAGCTGCTTGATTTGCGCCTGCGTTGGTCCAACAGCCTGCATGCTTTGACGGCCGTTGGATTGATTGTCCTGTCATGCGCGCGCGCGCCCTCGAAGCGCAGGAAATGCTGGGCTGCTGCTCGATCGCCAACTTAGCATTCGTGATTGCGTTGGACATCAGACGGCTGTGACTGTGGGAGCGTTTGACGTGCGTTCGAGATTCGCTATTGTCAGGTGGCGTACGCAATTCAGGAAGGGATGGATGGACGTACTGTACTGTACTGTACTGTACTGTACACGCTTTACCTTCTCGGCAGAGTGATCTCCGTCTTGCGTCCACACAAATTCAACGATCCACGTGAGTATGCCTTTTTCACAGATCTAACATTCACTCAGACTACAGTCACGAGTCTAGTACATACACATTTTTGATTCTGTGGACTGACTAGCAGTCTTGAGTCACGAGCAAACGCTTACGACTGTGACTGATGATCTGACCGCAACGGTGATTAGGAATTTGAACCGCGCGCCGCAGGTATTATTCCAGCCTGCACTACTACTACTAGTACTACTCTCTGCTGCTACTGTACACTCATCAGACTGCCTTTTGCATGGCTTGGGTGCTCATGAGTTGAGTGTGATTCCCAAGCAAGAGTCGTGAGTGGAGTCACAGCCATAGTGCGGCCGCGAGAGTGATTGCTGCCGCACTGTGCCCGGCAAGCACCGTCATCACAGTTGCGCTTATTATGCACCATCCACGCGATCTGCATACCTGCGGGTTGCTCCTGCGTGCCCTATGCATGCACCAAGAGGCGCAGCAGGCGGAAAGCAAGTTCGTCCTTCTGCGTGTGTGTCCGAGCGGTCGTCTGCGCATCGATGCCTAAATCGCGTGTTTGTTTGGAACTCCGACGATGGGAAGGGGGAATGGGTGGGGAAGAGGAACTGGCATCGTGTGCGCGGCAGACATGATGCCCGCTGACTGCCTCGCACCCAAAGTGCCTTGGCCTTCTGGCCCTTACTTGTACAGCAGTACCTCGGACGAGACAAGTCTTTTGAAGATGCGGCAGATGAACGAGATTCGCGATTGCAAGGAGATGACGGCGCATCGAGCCATCTCCGTGCGCTCTGCTGGCTCGATGCCTCGTGACGGTGCGCAGCCTCATCGTACAGTCGTGAGTACCCACGACTCAAGACTCGTGACTGTACCTACACACACATATACCTGGCACGAGACTCACTACAACCAGGCTTCTTTTTGTGTTTCCGTTGCCATTGCCGCTGCATCACTGCTTGATCATCCACCTCCCCGCACCTTGCACCTCTCCTGCTGCGTTTCGCTGCCAGCATCTCTGACGGAGGGAGGCTTCATGCATGCTGCACGCGACGCACGGTCGATCGGCCCATCACACCAAGCTCTCCTGCTTCTCTGTCGATTTACGATTTTGGAGGGACGCAGCCCATGATTTTGCTCGTCCGACCAGTCACTCACGTTCACAAACTTATCTGCCGACCGCTGTGCTCACTTCTGCTTGCCGTACTCACCTTTACTGTGCCGACTGTTCCCGAGTGCGACTGTGGCGCTCGCGCGAGTCTGCTGCCAAGACCTGCTGGACTCTGATTGCCTCATTTTCATTTCGTCTTTCATTTACGCCTGCGCTCGCCCTTGGCCGATCAGCTACACGAAGAACACCTCCGGAACAGGAAGGTTTCTGCATCGTACCTCTTCACTCCTCTATACGCGTCACCCGCACCTCGCCGGTGATCAACGGTGATAGCACAGCGCCAACGTCTGGTGGTCGACATGGTCACAGTGACGCGCGCAGCGGGGGGAACCATGTCCCAGCCAGGACCTTCAAAGCGAAGGACTCTGTTCGGTATTGGGCGCAAGAGCGCCTCCAATGATGCGTCGGAGCACTCTTGGCCCAGCGATGATCCACATCGGGCCGCTCGGGCCGCTCCGGAGCAGCCGCGGGTCAGCTCACCGCCTCCTCAAAAGCTCCCACCTCTCTCGTTTGGCTCAGCAGCTTCGGACCTGCCCAGCACTAGTAGCGGCGGAGACTATTGGAGCGCGGGGCAAAGCACTACTCGTGAGCCAGCCTCGCCCAAGTACGCCGCTTCTGCCATACCGGCTCGGCCTCCTCGTCCTGAGTCACCCAGCTCCGCGGCTCGACCTAGCGGGGCTCCCCCTGGGTCAGATACGCGGAGTGCCATGCCTGCGGCGCAAGCTGAGGCCATCTACACCGCTGTAGAGCTGCCCACAAACTTCACGGATCCGTTTCGCGGAGGCGGGGTTGAGATTGGAGTCGAGCCTTATATTGGGTCTTCAGGGCTCAGAACTTCGCGAAGCGCCTCGGAGGATGCAACTGGTACTTCAAGAGCCACAGGATCGCAACACGTCAGCGACGCAGCGATCGTGAAGCTGAGCGGTCTGCCTGCCCAAGGTGCCCGCCCTCGGCAAGATAGTGCTCCTGCGGCCGGCGTTAGGCACCTACGGGCTCGTAGTCATTTCAGCATTCCAGACGTTGTTGTGACATCGTGCGAGGAAGAAGGCGAGCAGCAGCACTTCGAGGTCAAAGTGCCGATCGCCAAACGTCGCAGCTTCGTCATAGCACAGCCAAAGGATCAGATCAATCCCGCGTCCCCAACGCGACCAAAGCCAAGCAGTCCCAAGCGAGTCCAGCCGCCTCGAACCCGGACAGAACCTCTGATCAAGCTAGACCTTGATATTGCTCACCTGACGAGCAAGGACGGTGGGATGTCCGGCTCGCCGACTGCTGCGGTAGGACCCACACACAGTCCGCCTTCTACAGTATCTTCGTCATCTGGAGAGGTCAAACGCGCCAGAAAGGTGTCTCTTCCACTGCTGTGGGGCGGAGGCAGCAAGAAGACAGAGGAAGATGGCAAAGGCGTGTACGAGCAGCCATCGCCTCCTTCATCTGCTGGAAGCGTAGCTACCCTGCCCGGTGCTTCGCGCTTCCCCGTTCCTACAAAATCCATCATGAGCAAGAAAGAGGCTCGGGCGAAAGCAAAAGAGGAGCAGTCTTTGATGAAAGAGCTGGAAAAGGTGGACAAGATGGTCAGAGAGCACGACAGAAAAATGCAAAAGGAGATGGCAAAAGCCAAAAGTAGAGAGAGAAAGAGTGCTTCGGAGTCCGGCGGGAATGCGATCGAAGGCGCGAGCGCCACAAGCAGAGCGCTGCGAAGGCTGACCATCTTCAGCGCTTCATCGAAGGCAAGGCCGACGCCACCCTCTCCTATGCCCCCCCCGCCAGGCACACACTTAAGTGGTCATGAGTCCCTTGCACGCAGATCCAGCCGGAGAATGCAGGCCGCATCTCGACCTATTGTCCGCCAGGAAGCATCAGCAGTGATACGGAATTCTGAGCTGGTCGAGCCAACCTCACCTCCCGGAGCTCCTCTTAGGCACGACTCGTCAGATTGGGCAGATGAAGTTCAATATGATCAGCCAGTGAGCCCGCCTCAAGCTGTACGACCAAGCTCCTCTTCCTCTTCCATACAGCGTGCCTTGGCTATGAGCGATGCAGAGTCGCAGATGCTTCGCAAAAAGGCGTCCCTACGCCGGCGTCCGTCCCAGCAACGAGCAGAGTCTCGACGATCAAGTAGGGTGGTCGAGTCGGAATGGGCAGATGAGATCACTGTTCAAGGTGATGGGCAAGTGACGCCACGGCCAGGATACGCCACCCCCCGACCCCGCGCAGCAAGTCCAGCTACACCGACAATCCCTGCCACAGACACGGCCGCTGCGGCGCGCCGAATTTCAACGAAACCAGAGCGACCGCCTCGCCGCTCTCCCTCACCAGAGCAAATACGAGCCAGTGCCGCTTCTCCGATCTCCTTTTCGCGACCCTTTCGTCAAAGCAGCATCATAAGCTCGGATGACGATGGCTTCTCCTCCGCTTCCACCACCGCTCCTCCCACTCCTACCTCTACGGATCAGACTGGCGCCGGCATTGCCAAGTCTAGATCACCGCCCGCTAACCCGAATGGGTTCGCTTTTCCCGCTCGCGCAGGCAGGTCCGGTACGCTGCCTTCCATTCATTCTCCACAGCATGATGCTCGAGATCCTCTTGCTAGGAGCACTAGCGATCCCCAATTGTAATACTATTTGGCCTCATCTGGTCGTACCAGCGTCCACACGGTCCACCTTTTCGTTCTCTTTTGCGCACCTCTATCTCAACCATACCCGTGCATCGTCTTCAATTTGCCTCACCTTTGCAATAAAATGCCTTCTTACTGGGACACCTGTGCCGAACTTTTCATGTCCATGCCTTTCGCTGGGGAAATCGTCCAGACGCTTACAGCACGGGTCCTCCGCCAAGATGAAAAGCATCGCTTCCGAATCGCGCATCCGATTGGCACTGCCGAAGTTGCGAGCGCGACATCCGGCTCGTCACACATGTGTACCAGACGCTCGATGGCGCACCTGAAGTATCACTTGGCTCTAACAGAGGGGCGAAACGTCGCCACAGCATGAATTGGATACGTGATCGAAGGCTGCTTCCGCATAGAAAGGAGTGGTGTACCTGATAAGCTGTCGTAGAGGCCTATGCTCGGAATGATCAGGAGCCCACCACACTCACGCCAGCGAAGCACCGAACAGCAAGCTCTCGAAGACGGGTCGCTTTCACAGTCGCGCGAAGGGCGCGGCGGGGCCCCTCGTACATCGCGACTCGTAAGCTGGGATGTGAGTCGGCGTGGTTGTCATAGCGGTACTGCAGGCAGTAGCACGCTGCGCAAGGCGTGCAGTCAAGGGCAGTCTCGCGCAACATTTTGGCTGGTCCTCACAGTACTTGCTCTTCCTGAGGTCAAAGACCTCATCACGCATTGCAACATTCCGAGAATTCCGCTCCGCGCTGTAGTCAGCAGAGACTTTACAGGACCGGGATTAGAAAATCGTCGCGCAGCAAGAGGCTTTGTCATCCAAGCTGTACATCCTCCCCATTTTCACCACTATTTGTTGCGCCAAAAGGAGAGGTATGGACGCTGACGAACTGACCGCAGTGTGTGTAAATACCTGAAGGCAAGCCCAAAAATCTGTCATGATTCTGGTAGGTGTTCCACAAGCTGGCCTTAGACCATTCGTGAATCCGGATTGGTCCTCAACATCCCCCGCTAGATAACCCAAGATGCTGAAGGATCTGAGAGGAATCCTAGCCATCAGTATGAGGTGCAACTTGCTGTTGCTGTCAAGTGTCACGAGCGAAGATCAGGTGTTGCAAACAAGGGTGACGCGGAATTGGTGAGGAAACAGCGGGCCGCGACTATTGCAGATCTGCTGATTCATCGTGCATTCTGTGCGCAGGTTCTGCTAATGGTCTAGCTACTAGAAACGGTGGTTCCAAAGCACAACTCTCATGCGAATGGTTGCAGAGGTCATCGGAGGGCTGAGAAGAGTGTGTTGCGCTGGGGAAAAAAAAAAAATTTCCCCGTCCGGGGTTCGAACCCGGGTCATCCGCGGACTATGCATGAGAGGCGGATATCCATACCACTGGACCAACGAGGAATGACATGTTTCCGCGTGTTACCACTCGGAAGCCGCTGTGCGAACGATCGATCAACTTTAACATTTATAAACCCGTGCGCGAAGAATGAAGCGAGCCTTCATCGTTCATTGCCGATTGTGATGCAATAAATCACGTGATTAAATGCTTCTTGCGCGCGGGAATTTAGGGGGCAGATATTACTCGGAGACGCGCGCGTTCAATTTTCGGAGACAACGCCATATATGGACGTACCAAAACGGCATTTATATGGCATTATTTGCCCTAATTTGCGCGCCCGGTAAGAGTCGCGAACGCGAACGAGAAGATCTTCAGAAGGAGCGCCGGGCACGTCGCCGACGGAGTTCGAACACGATCCCGTGTCATTCCACGCGCTCGCTGCTGTTCGGGCGTGACGGCATGGGGCTTCGTAGGCATGCGGGGCAATGTATCCTCGGGTTGGCTGGCTGGAGTGCGGCGGGTCTGATCAGGTCGACCTTGTGCCCGAACGTGTCACACATCCATATGCTATATAGCCTCTGCAACGCGCGACAACCCACGAAGATGATGGGAAAGCCGAGCCCTTGTTCGACACGCGGATCTCTGTCAAGTTCTTGCCAGTCTGGGCGCTAGCGCAATGTCAAATGCATTCAAAAAGCGTCCTGTGGTTCGCGAGGCTGCGCGTACAATGGAGGCGGCATCCTGGGTAGTATATCCACGTACTCAGGTCCAAGCTGGTCCAAGCTCGTGACGCCAAGCAGGCGCATTCCTCTCTCGATCTCATCTCGAAGGATATCAATTGCTCGGATCGCACCTTCCTGGCCATATCCTGACTGAGCATACAGGAAAGGTCTACCTAGACCTACTCCGGTAGCGCCGAGAGCGAGTGCCTTCAGCACATCTGTGCCTCGTCGAATGCCCCCATCGATGTAAATTTCCAGCTTGTCGAATGTTTCAGGATGATGCTCTCGCAGCTCGATCAGAACATCGATGGGCGCAGGAGAATAATCGAGACTCCGGCCGCCGTGATTCGAGAGGATTATTCCGCTGACCCCTGGTGTGCTGGCAGCTAAGCGCGCATCGGCCACGCTCTGTATGCCTTTGATGTAGAGAGGAAGGGAGCAGGATTTTGTGTACCATGACACGATGCTCCAATCCTATACGAAGTCCGGATATCCTTACGTCAGCAACTCAGATGACAAGGCGGTGAGGGCAGAAAGTAATAGCCACCACACTCACCAGATTCGGGTCTATGTAGCCACTGATGGCGGCAGCTACGCCTTGTGCCTTCTCATCCCGTCCGGTGTCACCTCCCACATCAACAACTTCTCCCTTTGCTCTCATATCACGTTCCCGTTTGCCCATTACTGCTGCGTCAACTGTCAGCATTACAGCTTTCACGCCCCTCTCTTCGCAGCTTGTCAAAATCTTCTCTGACGCGGAACGGTCGCGATTGACGTAGAGCTGGTAGACAACAGCTGACATCATTCAGGGGCCACGAAAGGTGAGTGGTTGCGAGCGCTTGGAGGTCGAGAACTCGATCAGCCGCAAACGTACCCTGACCATCAGCTCGTGCATCCAGCATGTCATCCAAGCCGCAAGATGCGTTGGCAGATATCTGAGAGAAGCACACTGCCATAGGTCAGGGGAGCTTCTCTGAAGCGGCTTGGGAAGGATGATCGCGTTCATCCCCAAAGAGACTCACACCCTGGACCACATTTCCGAGACCAGCTGCTCGCGTCAAATTGAGCTCGCCATCGGGGTGGCCGAGCTTGGCAAGCGCAGCTGGGGAAATGTAAAAAGGTAGATGGTCCTTCGTGCCGCCGCCAAAAAGCTTCTTCGTTGACGCGTCTACTTCTCCAACGTGCCGAAGTATCCTTGGCCTAAACATGATGCGATTGTACGCAGCTCTGTTGTTGTGCGCAGCTGGGGATAAGAGAGAATTCAGCAGTCAGTGTGAGCTCGTCAGCAACGGCTTGATACCAAGCTCTGGAGATGATCGTTTTAACCTACAAACTTCATCGTCACCAGCCGAGGAATAGTAGGCCCAGGCTTGCTGAGACAGGTGCCTTCTTGCTATGCTCTATTTGCCAATGATCAGAGTGCGCGTGAGAGGCGGTTCGTGTAGTCAGTGCCATCCACAACTTTATGTACTTGTAGGAAGAGAAGGAATAGCGCGTGCAGAACATTTTGAGGTGGATGCCGACCTGGCGATGGATGACGCTAAAGCAAGATCATATGCTGATGAGATTAGCTCACCTCAAACTCGTCTAAATTCAGCACGCTGCCCACGACCGGCAGCTCGTCTGCAGCCAGCTTCCTTGGGGCTTGCGCATCGGAATCGCTAGCTTTGGGTGCTTGCTCATCGCCACTTAGCGACCCCACATGAGCCTCATCGGGCAACGTCTTTATGGCGTCTGGAGGATGGATAGGCGTGTACAGCTCACTGAGGGCGTGTCCACAGGATGAAGGGAAGCGAATGGAGCTCAGCGCGCTCCGGAAAGAGGCAACGGCAGCGTCATGCTGCAGCATCTCACACCTGACCCTCTGCACAGCCCGGCCGCAAGAAGCTCACTCACGTAGCATCCTTTCCTGCCGCCTTCCGAATCACATGGGCACCACCCGGATGCTGTGTCAGGAAATTGGTGACGCTGCATGAAAAAGGCTGCGTTCAAGAGGCTGATCTGCGTAGGGGAAAGTCAGCTGCACCAGAGAACTTACTCGTACACGTTGCCATCGATGGCCACCCAGGTTTCTTTGCCGTGTTTGCCATCGTGCTTGATCAGATCATCGACAGACACCACCTTGCCACTGGCGATGCTCCGACGCTCAGCTTTCACCAAATTGTCGTCACCCGCGTCGGCGGCAACGGTGCCGGTTCCCATCATCCAAAGCGTGCAGCATCCTGCCAGCGCTGCGGCCATGAGGTAGAGGGAAAGCTTTGCTGTCCGAGTATCGAGTTGTGCAGAGATTGACGATGGGGTTGTGGAGCGTCGCCAAGCGCTGCTAGAGAAGGACCGCTTGGATGCGTAGTGATGAGCCGCGACACGAGGCTCACGTAACGTGGCAGTAGCAAGCGTCCTGGCGGGCAACGTAGGGCCAGCCTTACTTGGGCTTGCCTGGCACTTCGAGCAGCTTGTCTGCGTGCTGAACGACGGGCTTCGCAGTAAGCGCGGCAGGAGACGTGGTGGCCAAGACGTGCAGGCGGGGTGGCTCATCTGAAACATCATCCTCGCCGTCGTCCTTCGTCCCACACCTGCGCCGGCGCCAGAAGAGAGTGGTGAAGTCGGCATTGCGATCACGAATTTGAATGCTCTCGCTCTCGAATCCGACCACAACGTCTCCTCTCTGTTGTGAGATGGATGGCGTATGCTAGCGTCGCTGTCAGTCCAGTAGGGCAAGGCACAAGCAAAAGCGCTTCAGAAGATTGCTTTGCACTCTTCAGACTCACGACTGCAGTTGTCTGCCATGCACTCACTGACTCGCGAACCACAATCTCACGTTTGACTGTAGGAGAAGTCTGAGTCTGATCATGAGTGTGAACAGCTGATCAGCCCTATGCGCACAATAAGAGTTTAAGATGGCGCGTCAGGCCGCGCCTTGTTACGTAGCCTCGATCCCTCCACTTCCGCGTCCATGTACGGTACGGTACCGGTACCCGCGGAAGGAATTGACGCGATTTGATTGGCTATAGGCGAGCGCATCAGCATCGATCGTATTCACTCACACCCGTCGTGAATCCAAATCGAGCTCCGCTTCAAAAAGAGATGAGCGGCCAGCATAGCATGCACGCGAAGAATCACGAATGCAAAAGTCGAATTTTCGGTCTCGACAATTTGGCAGCCCACAGCCCAGCCCAGCCCAGCGCAGCCTGTACCTACAGCCAAGCTTATCTACCACTCGATCGCGCCTCGACCTCGGCTCGCACGGCTCACTGATAAGGGCGCCCTTGCTGCCCCAGCCAACCGATGACCGCCCACCCCACCATCGCAGTGATAGCTGTAGGCTGCGTGTCAAGCATGCAGCGAAGAAGATGTACGATCTGCAGCCAATCAATTGCAACACCGATTTCGTAACGACCAGAATCGTGAATGCGAATCGTGACAGCGAATGCGCCCGTGATTGTATGGAGAGCTGATTAGAAGGACGTACAGGGAAGGGTTCAGTTCATGCGTCCAGCCACGATTTGTGCCCCATTAGCAATCGCTTGATGTCAATCGCCCTTCATGACAACCCACCACCACACTCGGAGCTGAGCTGAACACGCAGACACACTCACTTTGACAGGCTGCCCGCGATACCTACCGAGCTGATTGATCCGCTCTCATCTGCAGCAACGTGCTTTGCTCCTCGCGGCCACAAGTCACAAATCACACAGCAAGCGCTCGCCCTGCAGTGCTCTTCAGCTGAGCATCCGCAGGACCAGCAGCAGCTTCATTGGTGTGAGACACTTCGATATCCCCGGACGAGATGGCAGCTCAGCGCGATCCCATCTTCCTCGAGCGGTTCTTGCGGCTCTCGTTGCCCGAGATGCCCAAGCATCCCTTTCCAGCCGACTATCAAGCGCCCTACCAAGTAGCTCCTCCGCTCAAGACGACGTCCAAGGTGCACCTCGTGCCCTGGCGATCACCCAGCAATGCAGGCGAAGCCTCTTCGCTCAGTTTCAAAGAGGCTATCGAAGCCGAGCTAAGCAGTTTGGACGACGCTGCCAAGTTCCAGCACGTGCTGCCTCCAGCCGCATTTAGAAAGGGCGACTTGCCCGAAGTCACGCTGCTGCACACTGTACACCTTTGGTGCATCGTACAAGTCTGGCAGCCTTTTCTCAGAGTGGTGAGTGGCGAGGCGGAGTAGTTGAATATGCATGCGCCTACGTGCCCCAGCCAGAGACGTGGGGGCAGGTCGACCATTTCTGATTCTTCGTCGCACGATCTTCCGTCTCCCAGCTCAATTTGGAGGACGAGGTGGCGCTTGGCGGCTTTGACAGCACGACGAGCAAGCAAAAAGGTGCCCTGCACATCGGCGACCATCTACCAGTACACGCCTCTTCGGGCGTTGCCATTCCTCGACAGCTCGTGTTCCGCTCGTCTCAAGCGGGCAACATTCTCGCCCCCGTCTGCATTCATCCTCCCTGGAACGTCACCTTGTCAAACTTGGCGCAAGATCAGGAAGTGCAAGTCGACGATCAGACCTCCTCCAACGAACCTCACGTCAAGGCTCTGAGAGACGCCATCGCCTTCATGCAAGCTGCCGACGCTCAACACGCTGTGGTGTCCACCTATGACGAATTCGTCTTTCTCAAGTCGGTCGAGGGCGGCAAGGTGCAGGTGTCCCCAGTGATCAAGGCAAGCGATACGGACCTGACCGTGTACATGGCACTGTGGTATTGGTGTAGAGACGTTGCCCGGCAGTCGTGATGACGGAATGCATGCGTAGATGGACAAGTCGCGTCAGCAACCGCACGCTGGTCATTCTACTCAAGTCTACGCATCACACGAGCAGAGGGGCTAACTAAGATCGATGGAATATTGGGCTAAGTGTACATGTGTAGGACTGCGCTACGGGAGAACGAGTGTGCAGAATGCACGATGCATGGGGTTGAATTGAGCATGATGCTGATCGAGCTGGCGAGAGTGGGTGCGCCGGATGAGATTGACAGTGTACGAGTTAGAGCTTGATGAGCTGAGCTCCAGATGTACGAAGTAGTGGCAAGGTTTGTGACCAAGCTGAGAAACGCTCAAGAGCGCTCGCCACGGAGACGACGTGCGAGAGCGATGTCCTTGGGCTGGATGGTGACACGCTTGGCGTGGATGGCAGCCAGGTTGGTGTCCTCAAAGAGAGAGACAAGGTAGGCCTCAGCAGACTCCTGGAGAGCCATGACGGCCGAGGACTGGAAGCGCAAGTCGGTCTTGAAATCCTGAGCAATCTCACGAACGAGACGCTGGAAGCTGAAAGCGGATGCAACGATGGATAAGCGAGTCAATGTCAGTGACAGTGAGCGATAGCATTTGACAAGCTGATGTGCACCAGACCCTTCCTCGCCCATCTGTCGGCGGTATGCACTTCGCCTGCGACATGTCGCACCTTGCCACCAGTGCTCGACGCAGGTACTCACGGAAGCTTGCGGATGAGGAGCTCAGTGCTCTTCTGGTAACGACGAATCTCACGCAGAGCGACAGTTCCAGGGCGGTAACGGTGAGGCTTCTTGACACCACCAGCGGAGGGGGCAGACTTGCGAGCGGCCTTGGTAGCGAGCTGCTTGCGGGGTGCCTTACCACCGGTAGACTTGCGTGCGGTTTGCTTGGTGCGAGCCCTGCGTAACGTCGAGAAGATGATGCCAGTGGCGGTAAGCGCGAGGACCTCGGACAGCAACAACGGATGAGGGTGTGCTCGATGCGACGATACTCACATTGTGACTGAGTTGTTTGAGGGTTGAGTGATGTGTCTTGGTGAGTGACAGAGTGCGTGCGAAGATCACGATGATAGTTGTGGGGAAGGAGGATAAAAGTGTAAGTGAACGAGAATGGGCTTGGTTTAAGAGGACGAGCAGGAAGGGGGGGCGCGTTGCTCATGCACGTCATTAGATTGGGAGAGATGTGCATGCTCGACAGACTTGGCGACATTCCTCACCACACTCGTGAGTGGCTAGCCGCTCAGCGAGCCGTAGGGCCACACACGTATCTGTTTGGCCAAAGGCCTGCCAGGACATTTTGTGAACAGCGTGGGCGCGAAGCCACGATGCGCGGCGCCTCCCTAGCGCGATTCGGCCGGAAGGGAGCTTGATGAAGCAGTCGAGCAGTGCTGAGCGACGACCAACGCTTGCACGGTGCAACGCTTGCCGAGGTGCAACCCTTGTGGCCCAGCCACACCTGCTGCGTGCTTAGGCTGCCCGTCGTGCTCCTGGGCCACAACGCGATGCAAAAAGTCCAACACTTTACACGCGCTCAGCAGAGGTGGAGGCGCGCTTGCACACGCGTCGCGATGCGCGTGTTGCGTGCTGTTGGGCCACAGCTTTGTCCGCATGTCGAGCGGTGCGTGGCCCAACCGCACCGCCGCCCGCACGAAGCGCGTCGATGGTGCAGGCAAGCATGCGTGCGCCGCGGCGTGGGTAGACCGCGTCATCACGACCCGCATTTCCGTGCGCGCCTCAGCTCCGTGCGACATTCTCATTGGGCCACTCACTCATTCGCATCTTGCAGGGATCGGTGGCCAAACATCTTCGGAAGGTGTGGCGCCCGCATGTGCCCCAAGCATCGTTCGGCGTGGATGCATCGTCACTGTGACTCGTTCACGAGCGGCCCCCGTGACAAGGATGCACCGCACGTAAATTAGACGCTAAGCAGGGAGAGCGGCGAGGTATTCAAAAGGAGACCAGTCGAGATGCATCATCCAACTCATTTCCCCTCACTTAGCATCACACCACAATCTAGCTTCAAAGCTCAACGCAGCTCAACGCAACCCTCCACTCACCCAACAAACTCTTAGCAAACATGTCTGGTCGCGGAAAGGGTGGCAAAGGTCTCGGAAAGGGTGGTGCCAAGCGTCACCGTAAGGTGAGCATCGTTACTATTTGCTCCGTAGTTGGGTTGGCACATCTCAACAGCGGCGAGACTCGAGCTTACACAAACTCTTCCAATCATCGCTCCCTTTAGATCTTGCGAGACAACATCCAAGGTATCACCAAGCCCGCTATCCGTCGTCTCGCGCGTCGTGGTGGTGTCAAGCGTATCTCTGGTCTCATCTACGACGAGGTTCGAGGATGCCTGAAGATCTTCCTTGAGGGTGTCATCCGCGACTCTGTCACCTACACGGAGCACGCCAAGCGCAAGACTGTCACTTCTCTCGACGTCGTCTACGCTCTCAAGCGCCAAGGCCGTGTTCTTTGTGAGTATGATTACTAGCTTTGATGATGTCTCGGCGTGCAGTCTAAGCATCCGTGCTGACCGCTGCTTCTCTGTACTCTCCTCGATAGACGGTTTCGGTGCCTAAGAGGAGATTGTCTACCGTCATCAAACCGACAAACTTGCCCTTTGGGGCTCTCACACGCACAAACACCCATGCACTTCAGCGTTTGTATCCGTCTCAACTCCCACACGTGTACTTCTATATGCCTTCTTAGCATCCATGAGCCTGTCTCCGTGTGTCTTTTCTCATTGTGCGCGTGCTCACGCTGTCCAGCATGTTTGTGAGCGAGTACTCTGTCAAGCTATCAGTTCAGTGATTAAAATTGTGAATGCTCGACATGCAATCACAATCACAATTGTCCCGTGCGTAACGCGCGCCGCATCTCTCGCGCCACGCCACGCCAGCCACGATTAGCCCACACTGACCTGTATGCAGCCACTGCACATCGCACCTCTCCCACCATCTCCCTAAACATCTCGAACCACAGCAAAGCTCGGTCTGCTCGCTCGCGCTCTCAAAATGCGGACGGAGCCCGGGAGATGATCACTTCCACGCACGATGCCATTCTGCAGAAGCTCATCGAGCATCACCCTCGCAGCAAGCGTAGTCGAATAAGACAGCTAGCGCGGGCGCTCACCTTCGTCGCCGAAGGTATCAAACCGTCGCAGCTTATCGACGACGGTAGCGTCGCGCCAGTCCCGTTGGCGCAAGCGCTCGAGAGCCTCGAAGCGCAGGATGGAGCTTCTGGCCTCAGGGTCTGGATTCATGGCCCGAGTGGCTCTTTCGGAGTGCTAAACGTTGCGGCTGTAGCCAGACTCGCCTGCCCTCCGCCATGCGTCATGGACGCATCTTCGAACTCTCCTGCAGGCACCATCCTGGTCAGTGGCGGCGTGAGCGGCGTAAGTGCCCAAGCGATAGCATCTGACCTGGACCAGTACCATTGTATCTTGATAGCACCCATCATCGGCGATCGAGAGCCTCAAATGCATCCAATTGCTTAGCGAAGCTTGCCGACGATCTACTGCGATTCTGTCTGGTCACGTCCTTTCGCTCTCTGGACGTGCGCCTTCGGCAGGGGTAGCTTTGGCTGGTTGGCTCTTGGACTACCCAGTCGTGTATGCACTCAAGTCAGACTCCACAGGATTCGACTGCAGGCTCGACGTTCAACATTACAGAAGATACAAGGAATCAGAGGCGCAGTGGGAAGAAGGCGCTGTCGGCAACAACCTCGGCGGGTCGCCTTTGTGCTGCTTCGAGGTCTTCATTCGCCGGGATGAAGAGGGCACAGCGGAGCAGGAGCGTTTGCAGTCGTTCACCGTACCACAGGTCGCGCTGAGTGCGGCGGCTGAACGACTTGGGCTTGACTGCGAAGGAGAAAACAGCGAGGAGCTGATCCGAGCTCTTTCGATCCAGAAGATCCAATCACGTATCGAAGTGCTGCGCTCCACAAGATCTCCGCCCCTTACATCGGTGGATCCGGCCAAGGACGCCCGCTGCCGCTGGCTGGACAACGTTGAGGCTCGCGCAACTTGTAAAATCGCGACGTTTGAGCGAGTGGTCTTGTAGCGCGGCGGCGTGGTCGTGCTGAGGCCGCGACGCGAGCGGATGCACGACTCAGCGTAGCAAGTTCTCGCCACTTGACGAGATCCAACGATCGTCACAGAAAGTCCCTGGCGGTATGCTCCCCCAGCGCCCATCAGGTCCTAAGCAAAGTTTGGGCGCGAATTTGCTGATGTTGATGTCGCAATCGCTCAAGCCCAACTCGTCGCGCAGTACCCTTTCTCGATCTCGATCTTTGCATCTCACTCGTCCTCCACCCTCTTGCTTGTCCCACCTTGCCTGCAACAGACCTGCCAGCTCGTTGTAGTCTTTCACTTGGCCATTCGTCTTGCAAAAGTCCCAGCGATTGCCCTGCTCCAGCGTTGAGCGGCGCATACTCTCCCACGCTTTGGCATCTTTCTTCGACGGCGCGCGGAAGGTCGAGCCAACTCGAACTCCCTCTTTACCGCAGCCGGGGCAACAAGTGACTACTTGCCTCCAAAAGACATGCGCCGCTGAGGAAGAATGCTTCGCAATCCACGACTGACGCGCCTCGAGCGTCTTTCCGGCCTCCAAGGAAGGCTGGCGGGAAGTCCTTGTTGGGAAGAGCTCTTGCGCCTGCGAGACAGTTGCGCGACCAAATTTCTTGTAATGCTCGATCCGTTGAGGGCTTGCGAGCAAATTGACATCGCCCACTGGCTCAGCAGTTGCGTCCTCTCGTTCGTCCAAAGGTGCCGCGGTGCGGATCAACCACACCGGGTCGGTCGGTCTGGCACCAGGTGGATGCGTGTAAATTCCATCCCGATCTTGCCTTCTGCGACTAAGATGCTGTGTGCGAGCTACAGCTAAGCTCAGCTCTGCATCGCTCTCTTGCCCTGTGGGGGGCACGATTTGGCCATCGGTGGTCAGGTCGGCCAGCCCTCGAGCGCCGTACAAGCTCTCGTTTCCGTCGCATGCGGTGGGCTTGAACGCCCTTCTGCAATCGAAGCAGGCATACTTTGGTTTGTGCAAGATGCTTGCTTGCTGCCCTGCGTATTGGCTGTACTTCTTGGCCTCTGTCTTATAGCGCTGAAGACAGGCATCATACGCTGGCAAGCTCAGAGCGCTTTGACCCGGGAGCCGCTTCGCATGTGCCTCGCACCGGGGCGCAGAGTGTCCTCGCTCGAGCTGTACGAGGTAGTCGAAGCCGTCGTACTCGATCCACGGACGGGTGCCAGTGGCGTCGGGGCAGCAGCCGAGTCCGTTTGCACGATCTCGTCTTCTGCAGGACATGGTTCTGTGCGGTGTCGATAGTGCGGCTCGAGCAGATCGGGTTCGATGTTTGTGTGAGATGCCAGCTTGGACAGGGAGCAAAATCCATGTGGTCGCCTTTTGAAGACGTACCTCCCAACCAAAGCCCGCACTCAATGCCTGCAACATTCACATTGTGAATGTCTGCCTACCTGCCCAAAGCGCCGCATTTCCCTACGCTTCCAGACTTCCCCCCTCCTGTCAGACATCCCCCACCACACACACACACACGTTTGCTAGAAGTGGCTGTGATCACGCTAACGAGAAATGATCTCATGCGCCACGCTCCGGGCACTACCGAGCGGCAAGTCAGGAGCCCATGCATGCACCCATGCTGCTGAGCTTTTACCACTCAGACTATCGTGTCAAAAGCTCGGGCGTAGCAGTCGTGCGCGACAGTGGGCCATCTGCACGACTCGGCGTGCTGCGCATTCGTGGCTTGGGTTTTACTGCGCGCTCCACTGTGACTCGTGACTATATATGCTGAGCATGCGAACAGAGATGATGGCATCATGCGAGGTAAATTCTCAAGCCAAATGACTCAATTTCATCGATCGAATTGCTTTGTACATTTGACATTCTAGACACTCTCATCGCCTGCCCTTCACAGCCCTTATATAACAGCCCTCGTTCCATTTTGACTTCCTTCGAGACCCTCAATCTTGACCTTTGATTCGTGATTTTGTGGACTCAGTAAACGGGCGCAACGATGATAAAGAGTGGCTGTGCAAGGCCGTCACGGCCAAAGAGGGAAACCAAGAAGATCAAGAAATTTCGTTCTGTCGGCTGAAGTCGTGACGCGATTCGGAGCGGACAGAGGCGCAAGTCGAGTGCCAGGACCGATTGCCTCCATCTGAAAGCCACGCGTGCGACCTTGTGGGCAAATCAATGGATAACGCGAGTTTCAAGCGTGATGCACAGATCTGGCACCAGCGAGCAATTGCTCCACAATCGCCGCGCTTGAGCGCAAATCCTTCGGCCCGGTGAGACCCAGCTCCAAGGCAAAGAAATCCTGCTGGACCAGGTCGCCGTTCTGCGTGCGAGGGCTGCCAGTGGCGCCAAGTAGCCGGAAGGCAGTACGAGCTGCTTTGACGAAGCTTAAGGACTTGGAGGAGTTACGTGCTTTGCTCGGTGCTGACTTGGAAATAGACCCGCCGGACGCGCTGGCTCGCCACTGCTGCTGAGCACGTTGACTAGCTGTGCGTGGTGCGGGAATGAACAGCGTCACCCGTCTCGACGCGGACGAAGAAGGCTTGACATCGCTTGCGGCCTCGCGCACAGGCGTGGCCGGAGCTGGCGAGCTCTTGGCGGACTGCTCTGACTCTTTTTCGACGTCGACGTCGAGATAGGCCCGTTCCACGTCAAGCCCGCTGCGCCCCAAGTGCTCACCCAGAGCGTGCATGCTCATCGAGTCGTTTGGTGCGTTGTCGCGCACCCATCTCAAGTCAAGCGGAAGATCGAGCAAGCGCTCCAATTCTGCGCTGCTTTGGCTCTGAGATGCCTTTGCGCTGCTCTTGTCCTCAGCGGCGTGCCCGCTGTCTGCTTCTTGATCATCCTTCTCTTCGTCTTTGCGCTTTGGAAGCACGCAGTGCACCAGTGGCGCTCCGGCAGAATCTATCTGCTGGCCAAGGTTGAAGCTGGAAGAAGGCGATGGACTCAGTTGAGCGGCTTCTATCAGACTAGTCCAGTACCAACAAACTCACAAATTGTCGCCGCACGCATGTGCAGACCCGTCTCCTGGAGCTGAGGTAGCTCCAAACAACGCGAAACTGAACAGCATGACCATCAAGGCAACGCCTCCTGTTGTCTTGCGAGGAGTGTATTGGCCGGCAGATCCTGACTTGACAGCAGGGGCCCGCACTGGCTTTGGGTGTGACTTGTGCGCGATCGTCGTTACCGAATCAGTGCCATCCATGGTTTCACGAGCATCCTGATAGTCTTCCGCGGCTTCCTGGCTGGCGGAAGCCGGCTCCCGGCTCACAAAAGCAGTCAATGCCTCTTGGTCTTCCTGACCACATTCTGGCGGGGTCAGCGACTGGGTCGCCTGCTTGAGCTGATTGCAGGTAGCAGCTTCAGGTTCGACGACTAGCGTTCGGGCAGAGGCCAGCGTGTCGCTGTCAGTCACAGACGCTGGCGGCCCTGATCGAAAAGGACGCTCATCGCCTGCTTGTGCAGTAGAGCCACCGGTCTGAGGCCTGGGTGCAGCACTGCCCCCATTCAGCATGTTCATCGATGCAGGCCACTGCGACGCAGAGGCAGCCTCATCGAGGTTTGACGCTTCCATTTGCGAGCGCAGCGAGAATAATTCGTTTTGTGGCGCTTGATCTGAAGTCGCTGCGTTGGCTGTGTGGTTCGCCTCTCCACGGTCGCGTTTGACACCGCGTGTGCTAAAGCTTTCCGAAATTTCGCTGGCTTGATCAGAAAGAGGCGGCACAGAAGACCCTGCTGAGGGGTCTTCGGTAGGTGCGATGCTGGCTCCTTTGGCGTTGACCACCAGTTCAAGAACTTCGCGAACGTCTGGTGTCTCTTCTCCCAGCAACATTGGCAACACTGTCTGTCCGAAAGCCGACCAGGGCATATCGGGACCAGCAGCGACCTCCCACAGACGCCAGACCAGTCGTGACATGCTTCGACAGCGGCTCTCGAGCTCCTCGAACTGCTCTCGCTTGCGCTGACGACTGAGGAAGGCGGCAGCGCGATTCTTGACCAGCCTCGCCTCGCGCTTTGTGAGCCCAGATGTGTCAGGATGGACGAACAGCGACGAGTGAGTGGCCGACGTGTCAATGACCGGGAAAGGCTGGCCACTTTCGGTGATCTGCGATGCGGAAGGAGGCTCCCTTTTCTTGGATGGTTTCGCAGGCGCTAGCTTGGCTTCTTCTGGCTGCTTGTCTGTGGCAAGCGATGGGTCCACTGCGGCAGGCTGAGCAGGCTGAGTAGGCAGAGCAGGCAGAGCAGGCAGAGCAGGCTGAGCAGGCAAAGCAGTGGCTTCACTTGTTTGCGCTTCACCATTGGGAGGATCCGTTTCAGCGGGGACATCGGCGCCGCTCGTGGGCAGAGGTGGAGATGCTCCCTTTTTGGTCTGCTTGCGCTTTGCGCCTCCGCCAGAACGTCGCTTGGAGTCACTGGAGCGATGCGCTACTTTCGAGCTTGCCGTGCTGGCACTACCGGTAGGACTACCGAGTCGGCGGCGCTTGTCTGACACAGGGCTCACGTTGCCTAGCATGCTAGCATGGGCAGATGAGCTAGGGCTTGATCGATCTTCAGAGAAGGGGCTTGGCATGTTCTCCAGCGTGAAGTCCATTGGGTGCTCGGAAGCTTCCATCTTGAAACCCACCGGCGCATTCGGCATCGTCAGCATCTCCTCTGCGCCATCCATGTCGCGGAAGGGTCCGGCTGGGTAGGCATCAACGTGCGAGAGCCGCATGGCAAAGTGGTCAGGGACAAAACGAGCATCGTGCTCCATACCTCCAAAGCCATCGGCAGGCCATGCGACCGGCGACTGAATGCCAAAGCTTCGGAACGGTGGTTTATCGAAGGTGTACGAATGAGGGTTTGGCGATGGAAGGGCCAAGGACAGGGCAGCGCTCGGGCTCTGCACCATGCTCATGCCCGTGTCTGGACTCGTCTCGGGACCACTCTCGCCGAACTCGAATGAGAGGCTATGCAGAGAGGCGCTGTGAGAGCTAGGAGTGGAAATATGAGTTGGGAAGCAGACATCGGCGGTGCTCGGCGAAGCTGGCAAAAGAGCGGGGGAGCCAGTCATTCGTCCATTCGAGTGATGAGCACCAGACTGAAGATGGTTCGGCACCGCAGAGATGGCAAGTTGAGCAGGCTTGCTCTTCCGCTTGGCTTGAGTGCCGCTATCCGATCTTTTGTATTCGGACGGGGGCGTAATTGTGTTCACATTCCCGTTGAGATCGGTCGCGTCGCTCTCCATCATCTGTTCGGTGTGTAGAAAGTCGTCCAGATCGCCAGTGTCGATGGATGCCATGTTGAGCAAGGACATGACGAGGTTAACTTGGGTGTAGCGACTGAGAGGGGCTGACTGTTGGTTGGGGGACGAAGCGTTCAGAAGACCGCACGCTGCCAACCGTGGCGTTGGATGAATAACACAAGTCGTTCAAAACGTCAGGGCGTGAAGAATGTCATGCAGCTGGAGTTGCTGTGAAGAGGAAGGATGACGATGCCAACGGATAAGAGTAGCAGAGCGAGAGAGGGTGACGTTGGTCGATGACGCCGCAACCACGCGGACACGAAGATAGGAAGTTGGAGGATCGAGGGCGGAGGATTGCTCGAGCTCGATACGAGCTGCGTGTCTGGCCGAGCAGACGGTAGCACTCGAGCTTTTAATCAAGCGACACACGGTCAATGAAAGGCGTTTGTCGCCGATAGGAAGGTGTCGAGGGAGTGGAAATACGCAAC
The DNA here is from genome assembly GCF_003144195.1 of Ceraceosorus guamensis. NCBI lineage: Eukaryota > Fungi > Basidiomycota > Exobasidiomycetes > Ceraceosorales > Ceraceosoraceae > Ceraceosorus > Ceraceosorus guamensis. Next base: position 96,745 of record NW_020290047.1, read on the forward strand.
GGGGAGCCCAAAATGCCGGTTACTTAGTGACGGTGAAGGATCAAGTCGAGTCGAGTCGAGTCGAGTCGGGTCGGGTCACGACGAGTCGGAAACGAGACTGATACAGGTGCAAAGGTCGACGCGTCTATGATGACCAGTGATTGTCGTGGTCGAGAGTCAATGGTCAGCGCGAAATGAGATGAAGCAGGTCCAAGCGCCTCTTCCACGTGTGGCGCTTGGCAGAGGCGAGCGCCTGTGAGAGGAGAGGGGCGCGGGCGCCCGACTGTGTGCGCCCGCGCCCTTCGCAAAAGGAGGCCCGAGCGAGCGCGTGCGAGGGACAAGAAGATGCATGCCACTTGTCTGCACGCGGCACTGGACCTGTCATGCAGTCATGCTTTGCGTGATTGCATGCTGCGGACGTACGGCAAGCTGGTGATGAAGCGCGGTGATGCGTACAGTACATCCTGCTACAGTAGCTGCTGCTGCTCCTGCTGCTGCATGCCGCGAAGGACTGGAGTTCGCCGGGGCTTGGAGCGCGGCGTTATGATCGATGTATGCATCGTATAGAATCAAGAATAGCTGCAAGCTGTTGGGCTGCGTTTGAGTCGGGGCATGATGCTCAATCAGATATGAATGAGTCCGCCGTCAAGCCTCGGTTGGCTTGTTTTCGAAGTGTCTCTATGCTTATAGCTCCTGCTCTATTTCAATTAAGGATCAGGCTCCTCAAATGTCACGTCTGCTTGCAAGTGGTTACCGCTGTCCCGGTAGTGCTCACTCAAACTCGGCAGAGCGCAGATCGAGAAACGATGCGAAATTGGAAGTGCTTCGCGAAAGCTCGCGAAGGCCAAGGCCTCGTAGCTCAGGTCTCGATGCCGCGAATGGCTGCATGCCGCTCACAGCCTCGACTTACGCGCCTTTGCACATCATGCAGGCCGCGATGCCGGAGCTTGAGGTTGACGCGGTACGTCGCGAGAGGCGCGTTTGACAGTCATAGTGTGCTGTCGTGGCCCCCCTATACTGATTCATGCGCGCTGCACGAACGACCGCCCTTAACGCGGGCTGCATGGTTCATCATGCAGCCTAGCCCGGGCGTCATCATTCTTCACTGGCGCTACAGCACTATACTGCGACCACTTTGAGTTCAATATCCGCAAAACTTCGGGCTGTGCGTGGCGCTGCTGTGTTTCTTGTTCTTGCTCCCGCGGCATGCGCAGGGGTGTGGGAAATGGAGCGCGCGTGTGGAGAAGTGTGGGCGACGGCGCACGCGCTGCCGCGCGAATGCTGCATGGCCTTTCCCTTGCTCCTCACACAACGAGTAATCAACTTCTTGCACTTCGAAGATGAGTGCGGGGCAGCTGTGCGATAGGTGATGCCTAGCTGCCATTGATTGTGCCCGAGATGCAGTTCGACGAGTGTGACCAACTTCTGAAATGAGAGTTCGGAAGAGCTGAGTGCCTGCAAGTGCAGGCCCATCCATGCAAAACCATGCGGGGTAGAGATAGAATCACCTGAATGCGCACGCACACGGCAAACCTTAGACTTTGCTTGCAACACCCAGCATCAGCAGCGTCTCCTTCATCAGCCGGATTCGCTGCAGCACGCGAGCCAAGAGCGTGCAGAAAGCTTGCAGTGCTGCAGTGCCTGCGGGCACATCTGAGCACGGCCACACCCAGAGCATGCGCGGCTGTAAGCATCTTATCTAGCGCCAATTCGGCCGTGGGTCGCTCTTGCCTCGACTGGAGCTACATGCAGTCTCGAGTCTCGAGTCTTGAGCGTATACCTATACTTAGCTTGCTGCGACTTGAGAAAGCGCCCGATCTCCAGAAAGACAAGAAGGTCAAGACGACGTGGTCCATACGACTCGACTTTGCCACATCGATGCACATAGAAGCAATGAGGAGCATATTCAAAGGCTCCTCTCGCGGGTCACGAGCTACGAGTTGAGGCTGGGTGAGGAACCTTGCTTGCTTCCCATCGGAACGCCCAGACGGTCGGTTCGAGGCTCCGGTGACCGCGCGATGACTGGTATATATGCTGCTCTGCACGTCCCCCAAGTCTATAATAGCTGCATGCAGAAGACGTGACACGCCGCATGGCATTCGTCGATTAGGAACCTCCTGCGCAGACACTCACGACTGATGGCTGCATATATGTTGTTGTGACTTGACTATCCGTAACAATCATTGGTGAGTGTGTAGAGTCTACAGTCTAGTAGTGTGTACTGCACACAGACTACTCTGCTTCTGCGACTACCACTCATCAATGTTGAGCAAACTTCCCCGCCATGCAGCCAACGCTCTTGCCTCTGCATGACTACTAATGCCTCGTTCGCCCCGAGCCGCGAGCACCAGCCTCGGATGCAAAAACCAAGTGCCAGCAAGACCACTAGCGCCGCTCGCCGGTACGGTGGTCCCGTGTGCTCGTGCGCACTCACTGCCTGACTAGCGGTGCAGCGCTCGACAGCGCTCGCAACTTCCATCGGCGGATCTGTAAATCAGGAATCTGAATGTGAATGTCAACTTTTGAATTTGAACGAACGTCAAAGGCGAGTCTGGGCGTTGGCGGAGGTAGCTGTGGGGCAGCGCCGGACGGTGGAGAGATCATGACAGACCATGTCACGGATCACAGTCTTGAGTCGATGGTGAGCGTACAAGACAAGCAGGCACACCTGGCTTGCCTCACGCAAGGAATCAATTAAAGAGTTGAAACTTTGAATCCAGATCTTGCATTCAAGATTCCTGATTCCAAGATGCCAAGCCTCACGGCTTGCCGGATTCAAGGACGCTTGACGCTTGACTCTTGACTGACTGTGGTCAATTTACTTCAACTTCTAAGTCATCTGAACAACAACAACTCAAATCAAAATCGTAGTCTACGTGCACCGGTACTCGATTCGGCGGCCGATTTTGAGTTTTGATTGGGGCTCAAGCCGCATTCAAGATTCACATTCAAGATTTCAAAGCGGCAGCAGGGAGTTCCAATTCTTCAGAAGATGATCATGCCATCGAGACTCGCGATTCTTGACCTTGACTGTACAATGGTCTTGCAGCAAAGTGGGCACAGGCATGAGCATCCTCTACAGCGATGCAAGGGTCCGAGTGCGTGATGAAGCGTCAAGCATGGGGAGCGTCTCCGTGTTTGTCGACCACGTCGCGGTCTACGTTCCAGTCAAAGAATCTTTGATTCGAATCGCAACACCTGGTTCATTCGAATTGAATGTGACTTCCGATTGCTAAGCGCGCCCTCTCTGATTATGATAGTCGTGAGTATGCTTCGACATGGCACATATATCATGATCGTGGGTGCATGGATGGCCGACAAGCATCATGATGGCAACTAGCGCTACCTGTCCTGCTATAGCCGAGAGCACGCGTCCGTTAAGCGGAGAGCTAAGCAATCAAAATCGCAGAGGCCACTTCCTATTCACGCGCGATTATGCTGTATATACACCGCGCCGCAAGTCCCTTACTTGCGCGCGAATATTCGTGATTATTCTGCCGATTATGCATCTTGACATGTACGGTACCGTACACAGCATGGACGCAAGCAGCATGGATTCAAGATTCACTCATTGCTTGCTCCCGCCCCTGTGCGAACCCTCGTCGGCTAGCCGGCTCGAATTCCCGCGCGCTGCATGGCCAAGGGCGGGTATAAGCGATATAGCGGACATCCAAAAAGTTGTCGCCTGCATCGGGACTCGTGACGGCTGACTCTGACTCTGACTCAGATAGACGGACGGTATTTGCACGCTTGCTTCAATTTACCATTCGTGATTTGACGACTTCTTTGAGACGATCGGGAAGCCGCGACGGCTCATGGACGGGGCACTCTCGACTCTCCGTCGCTGTCAACTGCGACACGACTCGCCAGCCGCCTGATGTGCGCAAGAAAGGCCACAATCGATACACAAATCGTTCGTGCGCTCGACTGATCTTGTCTCACCCTCAACTGACTCGCGCTGGCAGACCTGCATGATACCTCTGGCGCTAGGCTGGTTGGGAAATTGGCTTCACGATTGCGACTTGCCGGAAATCTCTGGCATCATTACGACCATCAACGACCACCATCAATCCATATATCGAAATCAACATGTCCAATCCCAGAGGACCATCGGTGCGTGTGCGCCGGCGGTCGACGGTCAGCTCTCCGTCAAGCCCTTCGCCCGCTCCCAACGCTGCTGTGGAACAGCGACGAGCCCATGCTGACGACCTGCTGAATCGCGAAGCTGGGCATGCACATGGGCCTCTGCATCACGCCATCCACAACAAGCATCCCGATCGAGATCACCGCAGGCATGGCATCGTAGAAGGCATCGCATCCAGACACCGGGCCATCGCGGAGCGCCGCGCCGAAGAACGACGTGTACGCCGACTCAATAGGTTCGCTGCAATCGGTAATGAGCTGCAAGAAATACGCGAAGCTCAAGAAGACGGTAGAGGCAATGTCGATGAGGATTCGCTCAAAGAGAGCGCATCGCGCAAAAGGATTGCGTCTCGATGGCCATTCGGGCGAAGTGGACACCGCCAAGAGGCATCGCAAAGGCCCACAGGGCGCACCAAAGAGGCGAAGCGCTCAACAGAGGCCCTTACCGCTTCCTTGCGACGAGGACCCACGCGCAACAGCACGCGAGCTTCTGAGCTTGAGGACGAGCACAGCTGGGAAGCTGTAGAGGTCTTGGACGTCATCGACCCCCGCGTTGGCACAGTTGCCGTGCTCTCCGACATCACGCGGAGCATCTTTGTGCCTGCTGCTCTCGCTGGCTCCGAGCCTATCGTCGACCTTCCAAGCCCCGAAGAGCGACTCGCTGACGATGTCGAAGGCCAGCTGGAGGGTGGCGGCGCGGTCACACGTGCGCGGACACGGAAGCACGTCGACAGTGCGGATGAGTCGGCAGCGCTCCTCGATTCTCACGTCGAGCATCTGCTCACAAAGAGACAGCAGCGCATTGCGCTTCTCAAGAAGGTGCTCTCGGGTGTTTGGACATTCATGAAGACCCCACTTGGCATCATCGTATCCATCTACGGCTTTCTTGTTGTGTAAGTGCCTCACGAGCTTTCGGTCTCCTTCGATTGCCCTCCTTACCCGAAGCTGCTTCCCTATCGCGTTTAGATTCACTGGAGCTGCTCTGGTCATCTGCCTGTTTGGGTGGGTGCCTGGAAACAAAGACCTGTGAGTGAAGCATCACCGCACCCTTTCCCTCAATCCCGGCATCCACGCTGATCATCATCCCCACCATATTCTTCGACAGTCAGGTTGAGGCTTTCAGTCAAGCGATCAACGGGTTGTTCACCATCACCGGTGTCGGCCTCATCCCTTGGCGCGTACGCGATACATAGTGAGTAACAGATTCTGAACTCTCGCCATTCCTGTGTCAGCGCCGCTCACGACGAGTGCGCATGTACATGATGCAGCCGGATGTCGCGAATCTGCCACTATCGCAACCTCACCTGGCGCTTAAGGCGAGAGCGAGGTCTTCCTCCCCTCAAGAACCGCGAAGATCTGGCAGAAGAAAGGCTGGAACAGAAGTATGAAAAGGAGCCAAGCTCACCTACTGCTGCGGGAGAGGGACAAGCTGGAAATGCGCAAGATCAGCTGTCCACGCTCCCGTCCATCGATCACGATGCTGAGCATGTGCTCAAGCCGCGACAAGCAGAGAGAATGATGGAGCTGCAGAGCAGATTTGCAGCATCGGCAACTTGGTACCGGTACACCGAGACCAGTACCCATACCGCATTTCCGATCAGCATGGCTGTGGCCATCACAGCCCTCAACGTCGGCAACAGCATCTTTCAATGCTGTCTGTGCGCGGCCATGTGGGGTTATGCTGGTCCTGAAAAGTACCACGATCGCCCAGCTTGGATGACAGCGCTTGGTATTGTCCTGTCTTTTAGCTGCGGCATCGCCGCTGCGGTTCTCATCGCTGTAGGAGGCAAGCAAACGAAGAAGACGAAAGAGGTGGAAGAGCGTTTGAAGGCTGCATTTGCTAGGGATGCGGATGAGACCGTTCCGAGAGGAAAGGAGGACGTCAATGCAAGCGAGGACAGTCAGGCGGGCGAGGCACATCGAAGCTCGACTGACGAAGCAACCGAGCTGGCACAGCAGCAAAAGGCATGATCCTTGGCCAGACAGCAATCGCGCCCGCATGCATCCACTTGCCAGAGCGTCACTGTACACGATAGCTGCCTGCACACGATATCTACGTTCTACATGTTGTAATTCGTACTCGTACCCAAATAGACGTCATCCAACGCACAAACTTCTCGACCCGAGCACAGCGGGGTGAGGCGAAGTGCGGACGGGTGAGAGGTGCTGATCTGCGGTATGGGAGCGCTGTCGTTGACGCGCTGCTTGCCGTCTTCCATTTCGTCTTCCTTTGGGATTTGAACTTGTCTTCAAGTGTTCAGCTTGAGTAGCCACTTCAAGTTGCGATCCATGCCGACTTTCTGCACCTCTGCATAGCAGATGGGAATGTTGTACGGGTCGTGCGACGCTTTCTTGTCCTCAAAGCTGTGCACGAGCGTTTGGTCAGCCTGCACATCTTTCTTGTACGCCTTTGCCAGATCCCTTATCTCGTCGATGAACTTTTCCAGACTTCCACCCATGACGATGAGGGGAGGGAAGCCTTTGTAGTCGTGCACGGGCGACTCGCGACCCAGATGAAGGCTGGAAATGTACAGGCTTTTCTCGTCGCCTGCTGCCACGCCGCGCAGAAGCTCCGAGGATGCGGTCGCCAGGCCCATGAGGCTCAAAATGTCATACGGCGCGTTGAGGTGATGCGAGGCGTTGGGCTTGGTGCCGTACGACAGCGAGGCGTCGACCCAAGGCTAAAGGCGAGAAGAGTGGGGGGTTCGAAGTGGTTAGGGCGCGCGCGCGAGGAATGGAACATGACGCCCGTCTAGACTGACCGAGTACAGCATCAGACCCCGGGGCATCCCAGATTTGCCGAAAGGTCGCACGTCTCGGATGTACCGCGTAAGCGCGAGGCTGAGGTGACCTGAGGCGAGGCGTGGGCCCGAGGAGCAGCGGATCAGATGGCGCGCAGCGGGGCAGACGTGGAGGGCCCATCACGCCTATTCAAAATCTCTCACCTCCAGCACTGTCGCCTCCAACATAGATGTTCTCCGGCTCATATTCGCAGTCCTCTACAAGATAACGCCAGCTGGACACGGCGTCGGCAAGGATGCCCGAGAATGATGTCTTGTCGCTGAGCCGGTACTCGAGCGAGAACGCTTTGCGCGGCAAGAGCTTTGCATCGCCTTCGTATCCTTGAGCAAGGTGCTCCTCGATCTTTTTGAGCAGCTGACGAGGTACAGCTGTAGTTTGGGATTTGGGCCCAGCAGATCGCTCCAAGTAGCCTCCTCTGCGGAGAATTGGCGTACAGGCGAAAAGAGTGTGAGCATGTGGTCTGGACGGAGGGAGCGGTGACAGGGCCAGCTCTGTCATAGCGTGACTGACCCGTGAAAGTAGAGCAACACCTGCTCGCCTTTGGCAGCCTTTATCCTGGCCACTGCTGCCTTCTCTACATCCTCCTCGTCAAACAGCTCCCGCCATTGCGCCGCATTGCCGTGCGAGTCCAGGCTGGACGGGATGGCAAACCACCAGCCGTGGGTGCGCACGCTGCGCGTTCCCGCTCTCTTTTCCAGCTGACCCGCCTCACCTTGTAGCGCGCCATCCAGCTTTGGCACCCACACCGCCTTGGCCAAGAGCCTACCGAGAGATTCTGACTTTGCGTTCGTGTACTTCGACAGCTTCTCCACGGTCCATCTATCGGAGTACCAGTCTGCGCGCCTGAAGAGACCCATGAAACGCACGATGCGCACTACCATTGCTTGAGCAAAGGTAAAGTCGGGATGGGGACGGGCAGATCGAAAGAGCAGCTGCGTGATTGCGTAGAAGGGCAACTGAAAGAAAAGGACAGATATGAGAGTCTTGGTCATGTAGATGGCCTTCCATGGTTGGTGCTGGATCGACACGTACGGCCTGGCAGGCCGGTTGATGTCGCTCATCCTGATCAAACGGTCTGGTGGAGACGTCGTAGGCAATCAGCTTGCACGACGATCCTGCGCAGTCAGATGGAGGATGGTAGACGTGATCACGAAGGAGGGAGCGAGCGGGTGATGTTGTCCACATGGCTAGTGCGCCGTGATTATCACACGCGCGCATTCCAAAAGCGGACCACATCACTAAGGCAGCACCTTCATCCCAGTAGGCAGGTCGAAGGTGTGTGGAAGCGCGGCATCATACATTCGTGATTCACATTGCACGTGCAGCATCGCAGCTTCCAAATCCGTCTATCGCAGTCGTGGAGCTGGGGATTCTTGATTCGTGCTTCTCCTAAATCACGAGGAGCGTTGTGTCAAATTCGAAGCGGTTGTCCAGATATTGGTTTGCCTCGCGGCGAAGGCGAGAAATCAAAATCGTGAATATGAATGATGAATTCGTGAAAGCAAACGCGCGTAAGCTGTAGGGCTCCGCACGGATAAAACGGATCAGCGCAGGTACAGTCGAAATTAAAGGTATGTATACGTACGGCATAATCGTAGGCGGGCAATCGTGAATTTGGAACTTCGAATCGTGAATATCTTCAAGGTCGAGAATCTTGAATTGATTATCAGCCCGGGTCTAGCACGTGATTAGGAGCCTCACGGTCGCAGACGGTCGCTCAACCTCATTTGTGAGCTTGAACTGGGAAGATGCCGAATGTTGGAGGCATTTTGAGTACAGCTTGATCATATATACTCTGGAGTGATGTATGATCAATGTGGACCGTACACATGCAGTTCCCGAGAGGCGCTTCAGGTAAGGTGTAGATTTGATATCGCGAAATGACCCTGATGATTGTTGGCACACTGGAATAATTGACACCTCTTTCCATCAACACAATAGGCTCTTCGCCGCTGAAAATGCCTGCTATGAGCTCAAGTTTCATTCCGAGCACACTGCGGCATTCTCGATTTTATTACCAGCTAGTCAGCAGCTACCAACGGTGCAGCACGCCGTGGACTCTCTTCTACGTGTCTCTTGACTCTACCGTAATCCTAAATATCGCGACTACCGTGGGTGATGAGACCGCGCTTCGGCGCACCAGCACGTGCCACGGAAAGGGCACCACGTGAGGGAGATGAGCGGATCGGCTCGCGGTCGGTCGCGTGACCGTGTCGCGCGCGCCGTACCGTCCAGCACACGGCGCGCTCCTTCCCGCCTTGGTGTCGCTGAACGGCGGGGTTTCGTGCAGCGTGAGAGGCGCCCTCTCTCATGATTATGATTCTCACATGCCCAAGCCCTGCACCCCACCGCCACGCTGCTGGGACGAGGGAGGCAAAGATTGTCCACTCCACATGCTCGAACTTGCGTCAAGACGTGCTCCGATGATGATATCCGGTCTCGCCTGGCGACATCACGAGCAGCCCTACTACGCGCGCCTCTCGCGTGACGGATACCTCGCGAGCACACATCAGCCCTAGTCGAGACCCTGAGGCGCCCATACAGAATACAATTGGCATTGATGAGCTGGCGAGGTGAATCGGCACCGAGCGAAAGCCACGCTGGCATTCTCATCGAAGGTTTGCACGCCGTGCTGTGCTATGCTCATCGATGGTGGCATGCGTGGGACCGGCAAGCGGTCAGTGACGCGGCTGGGAAAGCCAGCTTCTTCGTGTGGCTCTTTGCGCAAAGTCCGTGAGTACGCAAACGTCGCCTCGTTACCCGAGCTCGAAAAGTCGCATTGAGTCTGACACTTGCCCTTGTCGCTTGCAGCCAGATCTACGAGAACTACGCCAGGTCTTCGGTAGACGGGCTCAGCCCTACTTTCTTGCTGCAATGGATGGGAGGCGATATCACGAATCTGTAAGCGCTGTGTATGCTGCACAATCATGTCGACGTGGCTGACATCCCTGCCTTCACTCACCGGCTCCACAGAATCGGGTGTCTACTCACCAACCAACTCGCTTTTCAGGTCGCCATCGCAGTGTATTTCTGCGTTGTGGATGCGATCATAGGCATCCAATTCGTATGTGAGATCTGCTACCTGAGTCATAAATGGGAACGCGCTTTACTGAATCTCGCTGTTCTTTCGTAACGAAAGACTACTCGAGACGGAATGAGAAAGCTATGCCTGCCGCGCCGAGTCGAGCACGCTATGCCAGTACTGCGTCGACCTTCACAGCGCGAGATCTACGTTCCCTGCCTGGCTCCCCCCTCGTCAGGCGCGCTGGCATTCCGCGATGGAGTAGTAGAGACATGTCGGCGAGCGTCCCCACGCTGACTGACTCGTCTTCTGGCCGGCTGCCTAAAAGGCGAAGCGATAGCTCGAGTCCCGGTTTCATGGCGCGATCAGGCAGCTGGCGACTGCCGCGGTCCTCGAGCATACAGTCGGTCGAGACGGATGCTGGTCAAGTCAGCGCAGCTGGACACACCGTCGAGGAGTATGCAAATCTTCGCTTGGCTCACGCACAGCAATACGTGGCTGCAGCACGTAGAGCTGCCCAGCTCAGCTCGCAACAAGCGGAGGGAAGGGCTAGCTCTGGCTCCAGGCAGCAACCTTCAACGCTAGGTCGCCAAAGAGCGGGCTCTACAAGGTGGGCTCCTCACCTCCTTAGTCCTACGCGAGAGCAAAGCGTTGGGCCAGAAACACAGGCAGAGCTTCACGACTATGGCGCTATGGCAGACAGCTTACAGAGCGAAGCATCTACTGCCAGCGGTGGCAGTCTTCAGCGCATATGGGGCTCAAGCGATGCAGCACACAAGACTCGACCTGCAGCTTCCTTTGCGCGGTTCAGGGAGCAAGCGCGAGCACGGTCCATCCCAACAAGTGCGAAGCTGCTTTCGCGCATATCGACAGTTGATGAAAGCGTCACTGCGATGGAAGATGGGGAACCGACTGCGGTTTCCGACTCTGAAAGTCCAGATGCCGAGCCTCGACGTGGAAGAGGAATGATCCGGACGGCCGAGCGTATCAGCACACCCAAACAAGATGCGGCGCTACTTGGCAAGTCTCCCGGAGGCAACAGCGCCATTCTGGTCAGAGGCGGTGCGATTGGCGATCTTGGAGCAGCAGGCTCGGCAGTCGAACAGGAGAGCTCTTCTTACTTCGAATCGAGGCATCCTTCTGTCGCTCCATCGCTCGAGGATGGCCACAGAGAGGCTAGTCGCTCCTCTTCTATCTCGCCGTCGCGTCGGAGACGAGCGAGTCGCGGGCTGGGCGCTGCTCTGCTAGGCCTTGGGGCTCTTTGGGGCGTGGGCCCATCAACAGGCGGCACGGCCCTCTTTAGCTTGCGGGAGGCTGCTGCAGGAGATCTCAGCACTATGCGACAAGCACGCACGATGGAGACAAGGCCGTCAGCAGCACTCGGTCCTTTCGCTCCGAACACCGTGGGGTCCGCCTATGCCCTCAAATTTGTGAATCGGGGGGAATTCCCCGTGTATCCAAGCCAGCATCTGCTGACCATCGTCCCAAGGCTGACGGATCCTTTGCTCGCCCCAGCAGATGTCCAAGCAGAACGTGAAGGCGATCTCGAAACGCCACCATCACGTGAAGAATGGGACCGGATTGTCGGAAGACTCTTTGCATGGATCTGCTGCTTTCTTTACATGACATCGCGCATCCCTCAGATATGGACCAACTTTGTCCGCCAGAGTGTGGAGGGGCTATCGATGCTGCTGTTCGTAGCTGCAGCGCTGGGCAACACGCTCTACTCTATCAGTATCTTGGTCTCGCCGCTAGCAACTGGACGAGGTGCAAAAGCCTACTTGATTGAATCGCTCCCGTTTTTGCTCGGCTCGGGCGGCACTTTGATCTTTGACGCCATCATTGTTGCTCAATCCATCGCATGGAGACACTTGCCTCCTGAAGCTGAGTTGCTAAGACTGGACGAAGAGCAGGACGATCCCATCGCGCCAGAGCCCGGCAGCTACGTCGCAAGACCAGGTCTTTCCAGACGCTCCTCTATACGAAGCGCCTACGACGACGTGGAGAGGACGAGGAGCATGAGTCGTCCAAGAGATGCGCGCGAATCGCTGCGAAGATCTACCTCCAGCAGGCGCTCTGTCCGCCACTGGATGGCGCATCCAACTGCTGCTCCAACCACACCGCGCCGTCCTGTGCGCTCGTCGTCAAGCACCAACACTTCTCGTGGCAACAGCAGAGCGCCAACCGAAAGGACATCTCTGATCTGAAAATTGCATCCGATTAAATGTCAGTCATGCGTGCCTACGAGGTCAAGGCTTTGCCACTGTCACCCTGATCTGCAGGCCGTCGTCGGTGACTTCTGCTACTTGAGCACTATCTCCTAAGGGCATCAGCCTGCGCGTGTCGCTCCGTGGCAATTTAAAAGTGAGATCCCAGTGTCCTGCAAAGCCACCATGAAGGAGCTTGAAGCCGCATTGCACGGTTTGGGAACCGGCAATGCTTTGGAAGAATACCTCGTACTCTGTCCACTCGCCGCTGGTAGTCGCTGCGTTTGAGCACCCGTCATCTTCAATGACGACAAAAGATCCGCTGCAACTTGTCGCAGCTTCGATGGGCGCTGGGTAAATTGATACGATTCTGCCCGACCGACTGGTTGAAAGTGCATCCTGTCCGACCTCGGAGGCAAGGACGAGGATGCCTCCGGCTCTCATCAACGCCGGACAGCGGTCGAGGGCCGCATCTGATACAACCGTACAGATGGACGCCCAAGAAGCAGCCGATGAGCGCTCGACGGGTCGTTGTTCGAACTTGGCGACACTCACCTTCCGTGACATCAGCGCCTCCAACTGGGAGGCGCGTCCACACCCCCGTGTGGAAATTGCACCACCAGATTGGCTCGATTTGGCCGCCTGGCAGGTGAAAGTCCACGCTTGTTGCTCCTTGCGTTGTGTTTGGCGCAATCAGCAGATGCGACCCCAGCAGGAATTGCTCATCCTGAGTCAACGTGATTCGGTCGTACGAGTGATGCCACAAGAGAGGCTAAAATGCCACCAGGATGTGGCAACAGAGGATGAGCAGCGAAGATCATGGCAAGCGCAGAAGACGCAACTTACCTTGAGGACTGGCCAACCACGTCGGTGGTAATCGCTGCAGAGATGTTTCATCAAGACTTCAATTGAGCCTGCCGGCGCCAAGACATCACGTTTGATGGATCACCGCAACACACTTACGTGACATATAGAGAGTATAGTGTCGGAATGAGCTGATATCGGAAGTTGATTACCTCACGTAAGATGCGACCGACGTCTGGGACGTGATCATACATCCAAAGCGTCGTGGAGATCTGCATCGATTGGCAAAGAGGTTCAGGCACTGCGCTGGCACTGGTCCGGGTGCGAGAAGCAACGGACCTTTTTCCACGAATGCACAGTGAAGCGCGTATGCCACAGTGCCTGCTGGCACCAACGGACCAAAAGTTCGGGGCTCGGGCTGTGGGCACCAGCAAACCCTGCGATTGATCAACGTGGTCAATGTTGCCAATCTGAGGTCAGTGCATGAGCAAAGCTGTTGCATCTTCATCAAGATGTGGGTGACCCACCGCCAATATCGTGCCCATAGAGGCCAGGGCCAAAGCTGATGCCGGTGCTCAACGTCATCTTCGTGCTCCATTTGAGCGATTTCCAGGTAGTGGAATTGTCGCCAGACCAACTTCCGTGCGCGAAGGTTTGCATGCCTGGCACGAAGCTTCGCGTCACTACCACCGGTCGCGCGTGCGGCCTCGCGCGCTGTTTTGGACCACAAGAAGGCAAGTATCAGCAGCAGAGCACTGTCGCTTCTGGACCAGGCTGTCCACCCACAAGGAGATGCTCTGCCGTTGCGCGCGCCATGCCCATCGTTAGCACACCACGGCCAAACGTTCCCACCGTGAAGTGGTCTCCCGTACTCCCTCCCATTCTCTGCTGCACCTCCACCTTGAGCATGGCATCTGCTTCTGAGTGCAGACCGGTTGCACTGGGTACATCGCAAGCGCCTTCGAAGGGCGAGGACCATGCGGCGACCTGTCCGGCAAGCTCTTCATCATCATCGACTAGGGTCGAGAATTCATTGTTGTCGATCCAGAGACCAGTGATATTATTGTCGAGCACACCGCGCTGCATCATTCGCTGCCAGCTCTGACAGCCTCGCACGCTGGAAAAGTCAAAGTACGACCCTTTGCCCGTGTCACCCATGTTCACACTCCAATGCAGCGTCCTAGCTGGATGGGTGTGATACGCCCCACATCGATCTGCATCTGTCGGCGCAGAGCCGCCTTCTAGAGGTCTAGCGTCCGGAGCGGCGCGAACGAAAGCACCCTCTCTGGCAGCCTCGTCATACCAAGGATGCGACTCAAGTAACCAAGGCTTGACGTTGATGATCAATTGGCAGGACTGCCCTCGCTCCAGCTCCTTGCCCATGGCCTCTGGATCCGGATACTTGCTGCGATCCCACGTGAAATAATTCCGGTCACCAGAGACGGCATCTTGGCAGTAACCCGAGCTGAGATGCATACCGTCAATCGGGAAGCCGCGCGCTCTGGTTTGGGCGACGTAGTCTATTACTGCAGCCTGTGCGTCAGACCGCTCTGACAAGGTCAGACTGCTCGCCAGGTAGCCGAATTGTGAAAGAGGGGGAAGATGAGGACTCGCTTGCCAACGACCATTGGACGTGTCGCCGAGCGCACCGGAATGATGCGGTGTCACGAGGTGAGCAAGCTGCGAGACTATGCCAGGCAGGCTTGGCCTTGGCCTGACATTGCCGGATAGCTCATGGCTGCCGAGGAGGACGTAGTAATCCAAAGGACTTTGCTCCGCGCTGTGATGTTAAGGATCCGTTAGCCACCGCCATACAATGCCAGATAGTTGCTTCAGGCACTCACCAGAAAGATCTGAAATTGCCAGTGCTAAAGTCGTGCTCTCCACCAAGGTCGAAGATTGATGGAGACAGAGTGTTGTAATAGAGCCCGTACCAGAAGCGCGTCTCCGCGTTGTATACTGAGTAGAAAGGACATAACTGCGCGGGATCGGGGTGCGGCGTTGGGAGTCAGTGCGGGAAGCGACGCCAGCTCGCCTCTCTACAAGCAGCGCACCTTGTACAGAGGATCCGTCTCCTCTGGATCTGCGGCCAGACTATCCCGGCCCTCGATG
The DNA here is from genome assembly GCF_003144195.1 of Ceraceosorus guamensis. Taxonomy (NCBI): domain Eukaryota; kingdom Fungi; phylum Basidiomycota; class Exobasidiomycetes; order Ceraceosorales; family Ceraceosoraceae; genus Ceraceosorus; species Ceraceosorus guamensis. The sequence continues at coordinate 111,814 of NW_020290047.1, forward strand.
ATGTACCGCTTGCCGGCCTTCATCATCGGCCCTTTAGTCTCTCCAAGCCCATAGACGAATTCGTTTTGGGCAGGATGAGCAGGATGATTGGTGTTTGCGCTTTGCGCCTCCTCACAAAGTGGCATGTACGACTCGCGGCAGACCTGCGCAGAGGCGGGTTGCGTGGGAGTCAGAGGGACCGTGGCGTCGTCTCATACGAACCGCGTGCTTCGAAGCCCGAGCTAAGGGACTGACGTAGTGGAATGCTCGACCTGATTTCTCGTCGTACCTGTATGCGTGCTTAAAGTCCTTCAGGAAGACAAAACCATTCTCTGCGCCTGCGTCGACCCACATCCAGCTCAGGAGGATGGCGTGACTGTAGTCGACGTGTATGCGAATGCCAGCCAGTCCACCCAACACGGCAGCACTAGTCAACGTCGCCCTTTTGCGGCTCTCATCGTGCTTCACCGACCAGCCCTGTCCCAGTGCTCGCTCCCAAGCAACTCCGTCTCGCCCCCGGCCTGCACGTCCAGCTTGACCGCCCAAGTAAGTCCGACCTCCAAACTTTTCAGGTAGCGTGTGAATCACGCGCACTAGCTGGTCGGAGATCGCGTGAATGTGGAAGGCGTGGCCCGAGCCGTTGCGAAGGGAAAGAATCGGCCAGACCTGGGACTTGGGATCCTCGAGAGAGGGGCCGGAAGCTCCTGCGGATGATGTGTCCGGCCAAAGCGTCCAGCCTACCGGGTTAATCAAGCGAGGCATCCCTGTTCGCGTCGTTTTTCCAGAGCCCCGACTCGAATTTGCCGACGCTGGATGTTGGGAGGGGTGTGGCGAGGGGAGAGCGACGACTGACTTGACACCAATGTAATGCATGCCTTTTGTGTCATATCCATCGCTGCGTGACGGATCGAGACCCTAACGCCCCACAAAGGGAGAGCACGTGCGCTCGATTCGGCATGCCTGCGCATGGCTTTGAGACGAGGGATCCCGTTCGTGATTGTCATTCAGATTTGCTGCTGCACTTCGTCTCAAGTCAAAGTGTCATCTCTACCAAGAAGAGCGAAGGGACCAGAATTTGGAGATCAGCATTCCCTGGTGTGTACAGACGCAGATGTCTAGTGACTGTCGAGCGCAGAACCCAAGATTCTCTGAAGAGCTCACGATTCAAGATTGCCTCGCGCGGTCTCGCAAGCTGCGGGGTTGCGGATTCAAAATTGTGAATCATTCACATTCAGATTGCGATTGAACCACGCGCCAAACGCGTCGTTGGTGTTGAGCGCGTCACCTCAATGCACGACTCGTGACTGGCGAAGTCACGCGGCGACTGGTGAGTCTGAGTCTTGAGTGGAAGGCAAAGTTAGATTCAAGATGTTCTTGATTCAAAGTTCACAAGTTTAACGTCGATTCACCATTGTTAATTGGTAATTCTCGATAGAAATCCCAGGGAAATTTCACCACATCAAATCTTTGATTTCAAGCCTTGGAACCATGAGGTTGCGCTAAATTGTGAAATTTGAAATCAGAATACTACAGATCTTGAAGGCATCGCTCCGCATAGGAAAGCATTGCGCGTCAAATCACACCTCGAGGCGCTTCAAGCTTCCACAACACTCCTCTCTTTGGGCCCATACGCTGGATCGGTAGGGCGCAGCAGAATGGTGCTGCAGAACAAGTACAAAGCAAGAGCGTCTCGAAGGTACGTGGCCACCCGTTCAGGTTCTTCGGAAGGTGCAGAATCCAGCCGGGGCCGCGGAGGTCGAGGAGCAGCAAGGGGAGGTACAGGGAGCAGAGGGAGGGGAGGGAGAGGCCGCGGCGGCGGCGATGGTGAAAACGTGCGGTGGAGTAGGTTTGATGAGGGCGAAGAGGATGGTGGAAGTGGTGGGGGTGAAGAGGAGGAGCTGGACGACGAGCAAGAAGTGGAGCTCAATCCGGCCTTTCCATCGCTGAAGAATGGATTGCGTCACACATCGCATAACGCTGAGCATGTCACGAAGACTGCCGCCCATCAAACGGCGGATGGTGAGCAGACTACGGGAGGCATCCCTTCGCACCAATCCACAGGTCTCGAAGCGAGTGCGACAGAGGAAGCGTCCGACTCAGAAGAACCAGAAGTGGACATCTCCAATCTGCTTGCTCGAGTGTCTGCTCTCGGTGAAGATGCGCCAGTCCAAGGGTTCGCTGCAGGCGATAGGCGCGCAGATGGCAACGTCACAGGTCAGGATTCTGAGGATGTCGACGTGCAAAAAGACACCGATCAATCATTGGCGTATCTCCATGCGAGGCAACAGACGAGGGATGCCCGCACACGGAGCGCCATGAAGCGGGCAGACGAGAGCTTCAGGAAAGATAGGGCATCTGGTGTGGACACTGAGATGCCAGCGGAAGAAAGAGAGAGAAGAAGGAAGGAAGAGGAGGAAATGCTAAAGGAGAGGGAAAAGGCCGAGGCTGTCACGTGTGAGTCCTTTTGAGTTGACTGCCGCACATCTCTATCTCTTCATCAACGGTGGCTGACGGCGTGGCTATCCTGCTCCTTCCGCCAGCTCTGAAAGAGCGCTTCAGGGGGCACAAAGTAGGGGAGCGAAGGGAAGCTGCAGCGACGAGAACTTCCGCATCGTCCGCTGCCAAAGGCGGCGAAGTACGCGCTTCTCTTGCGCATTCACAGCAACCAGAAGGCAAGCGACTCAATGGCCCAGCTCTTGCTATGCAGACATCGACCAATACAGATGATCTAGATGCCCTGCTCGGCATATCTTCCCCACTCAGATCATTGTCAGCAACCTCTCGGTCTCCAGCCCGACCGCCTTCGCCGCTAGCGTCCTCTGCCGGGCTGCTGTCCATGGACGGAGCGGCATCCCGAGGCCCCACCTCGGAGGTGACCTTGACTGCTCTCGAACGGGAGAAACGTCGAGCCCAAGAGGCGGAACAGCGTCGTGTAAAGGGCGAGGCAGCGCTTCAAGAAGCCCTTCAAAACATGGGCATCAAGAATACTGGCCATGCAAGTCAAGGCAAGGGCGATGCGAGGAAACCTCAGACTTCCACAGCGAAGACGACCGCTCTCGAGTCCCACCAGGAGTTCTTGGACGAGATGCTTGGCTGAGCGATTGGTGTGTGCCAACAAGCTCCCTCATAGTCAATGACAGAGCCGTGGCAGCTGATCGCCTCGATACAAGCTACAAGCCTTCCTCAATGCACGACGCGGACTTCTTAGTGAGCGCTTCTGCTGCTGGCAAGGTACTCGCATGCCGAAGGCTTGCAATCCCGCGTAAAGCCTGTCGTCCGCCGATGGACCCTTGCTGAGAACATAGAATCATCAAAGACTTAGATCGGGAAGAGCGTACATCCGCCACCAGATCAGCAGGTCAGGTCTGTGCGTCTACAAGCAGTCCGCCCGTCCATGTCGGGGACACCTCCAGACGCTGTGCCTTGCGCGGGCACTGTGCACTTGCTTGGCAGAAGCGGCTCATCCACCGAACATCGCAGATGGGCACGAGCGCATTGCTATTGCTGGTCAAAAGAACAACGGTGACTAGGGTGACATTGAAGGGAGGAGACTTCTATAGGGCAGGTCAAATGCGGCTTGATTTGGCGGGGAATCAACCACCGAGGGTGAGGGAATGCGAAGAGCAATATATAAAGCAGTGGTGTGAAGATCAAGCACGCTCGACGGGCCAGAACCCGCTCAGTGCGAGTACGGTCCAAAGTTGAAAGTGGTCTTCTTCAGGAAAGGATATGCGTTCTGGTCGATGCGCTTGCCCGTGGAAGGAATGAGCGGAATCAGTGCGTCGACGACCTGACCGATGATCTCGTCCCAAAGGTTTTGCCGCTTTTTGACGGCGCCGGCGTTTCGTCGGATAGCATAGCTGGTGACCACTGCCCCGGATCCGTTTGGTCCAGTGGTATAAGTGACCGTGCTCTGCTGCTGATAAGTCTTGTACAGAGCGCACACTGCTGCTCCTTCTTTACCGCCATTGAAACGAATCAATTCGGCCATAGCGCAACCTTTGGTCCTCTCGCAATTCGCGGCACACGTGTTGGCTTGTGACCCACCGAGCCAGGTCTGACCCAGCGTACCGCGAGAGATGAAGCCGGTAGAGGTTGCGTACGAAGAACGCTTGCCTTGAATAGTCCAGCTGATTCTGTATCCGTTGGGTGCGGTGACGGCAGTCGTTGGTGTAGATGCTGGCGGCGCTGCGGTCGTCGTTGTCGGCGCAGGTGGCGCCTGAGTGGTCGTGGTGGTGGGTGTGACAACAAAGGTAGTGGTACTTGTAGTGGTGCTGGGCAAAGCGGCGGTGTTGGTACCGGTGATCGTAGCGGTGTTTGTGATGGTAGAATTGCCTGTAGAGTTGGTTTGTGGGTATGATGTGGTAGCAAAGGTGACTGCTTTGCGCAGGTTGTTGGTAGGGCATCCATTCGAGTCGCGTGCAAAGGCATAGTCGTCAAGGTTCGAGGGAATCCAGCCTTGCGCCATCGCGTCTTTGTAAGACCATTCGCCTCTGCTAGCCGTCTTCCAAGACCACATGATCCATCCTGCAGATTTCTCGTACGTGACTTGCTGTGCCTCCCAGAACCTCCGCATGAAGAGATTCTGCGTCGCATTGTTTTGAGCATTGATGTTGTCGCTCATCGTTGCATAGCTACAGTTGGTGCACCGTGTAGCAAGGCTGAACTCTCCCACGAATGTAGGCCGTACTCGATTGGCATTGCTGAGCTCGGATGAAAGACCGCAGGTGTAGCTGATATGTTGGTCCCACGTGTAGTCTACTTGAGGGGCCCAAGCTTGATATCGATGTGTGTCGAGAGAGGTGGTACCTGCGGTGTAACCTTGTGCTGTAGTGTATGAGCTGTCCCAGTCGCTCAGCGGCTGGTCAAAGCCATCGTGAAAGGTGATGGAAGGAATGATGGGGGCATTTGAGGTGATGTTGCCCATGATAGCTTTGTACGCAGGCTTGTGTACTTGAGAGACCATCCATGTTCTGGTGAGGTTGCCGTTCCACATCTGAGGTTCGTTGAGGACACCGATCGACTTGATGACACCTCCGTAGGATGGATCGTTGACCCATCTCTTGACGGACTCGGTGAGAGCAAAAATCAGACGGTTGACGTTATCAGCAGGATTACCTCCTTCAGTTCTGAAACCAACTGGTCCTTGTCTGCCGCTGTTGTCGAAGCCATTTTGACCTGCGGCAAATGTTGAACTTGCTCGTCAGACAAGGCAACAAAGGAGACGATCTGGCAGCGTTCTACTCCCGTCACTCACTGTAGGGAGCTGTGTGCATGTCAAATGTGACGTCAAGGCCGTACTGCTTGGCCCACCGCAAAGCCTTGTCTACGTAGGGAATTTCGAGCCCAGAACCGATGTAGGGCTCGCCACTAGTAGTTTTGAGCGCTACCCCTGCGGCATCTCCGAACATGTAGTGGGGGACTGGCAAACGGATCGTGTTGAGACCAGCCGCCTTAATCTGTCTGAAGTCATCTTCTGTGATCCAAGAGTCGTAGTGACCTTGTAGAAGTGAGGCGGAGCTCGCAGGGTCGTTGATAATCTTCATCAAGGTCCAAGTGTCTATGGCACCTTGAGCAGAGTAGGGCGCGAAAAGCTCTGGCTGCATCCATGCTTCCAAAACCAACCAATTGCCCAAGTTGACTCCGCGGATCTTGCGGCCAGTGCCGAAGCCAGAGTTTGCAGCTCGGGGGGCAAGGTGAGACGATTGTGATGAGCCCACTGCTGGTGCCGCGTCCACGCGCGCCAACAAGATCGCCGCGAGAGCGACCGTCAGCAGGGACAGGAAACGCATGCCGAAGAAGGAAAGGTTGATGCGTTGCGAGACCGGTCAAGTTGCAGCGATTGGGGGGCAAGGAGGTAGTTGACGAGGTTCCGATCAAGGCTTTGTTGGATGATTCGCGCTCCGGGGTGCGCTGAGAGATGCCATATTTATAGACCTCCTGAGCTCGCTTTGAGCTGTCAATCAATCCTGTGTCTGACCAGAAAAGAAAGACTTGGCCGCATCGGCGTGGCGTCGGGAAGCGTGCTCACCGATGCAGCGAAGGATGCTTGCGGTCCCGGAGCATTTTTGAGCGGGTCTCCTACGATTCTGCTGAAGATGCTCATCTCCTTGGATGTTCAGGCTTCCTCTGCGAAGGTGTTCCAGGTGCAGTGCCTATAGAGGCGAAGAGACGGGCGACACGCTACAGGCTGCATCATCAAGGACAGAAGAGGTCTGGAATGATCGACTCCGATTCGGCATCGGGACTCAAGCGAGGCGCAAGTCTTGCCTGGAGCGGTCTCGAAGAGAAACTTGTGCCACAGTCACGAGTGCTGAACCCACGTTCGCGGCGCACCTCGACACCAGGGCAGCTGGACCTACACGAAAAGTTGACGCGGCCTCGCATGCAGAGAGCGGTGTAGGTCGCGCAGCGAGGCCGGAAGTGGCTTCGAGCTGAACTCCGATTATCCAGGAGACGTCGTGCCTGCACGCTTGGATTCTTCTCACGATCGGAGCTCAAGCATGTCGCCCCTTGTCTCACACTCGAAATCTGAGCGTCGAGAGCTAGCCCAGTGGGTCGTCCAGCGGAGGTGAGGCAGCCTCCAGCACGAGGTGCGTGCTGTGTGGCTTGCAGTCCCGACATGGCCGGACCTCGAACCTGCACGTCGCGCATCGGGAAGGACCTGCAGCTACAACCCCGGCCTCAGGCAGCAGCCGGGACCGCTTTGGGACACGCCTCTGCTCTAGGCCGGCGCTTCATCAGCCGAAAAGATGGCGTCAAGGATCGACAAGCCAGATAGGGTCTTATACCACACTCACGACGCGTACACTCTGACTTCACGAGCAGTGAGCGATCCAGCACAGCTCCCCACACTCACGCCGGCGAGAGAAGCAAGGCAACCGCATCTGTGCCTTCCAACCCTTCCCAGGAGGGTGAGTGTGCTGGACTGGCCATCACGCTAGCATCGAAGATGATCGTGCCGGGCGGGCCTAGAATCGTGCCGCTTCTTGTCACCGCACCTACTTGAATGTCAGGCCATTGTGGTTGCGGACACGCCTATATTGTAACGCGGGTACTGGGAGTATCACGCAGGCAGCGCCTGTGACTGTACCTCCCGTCTACTGATAGAGACAGCGGGTTGGCCCATTTCAATTCATGATGCAATCTTGGAGCGAGCCGCTGTTTCTGGCGTGACGTTGCGGGCAGGGCTATTTGAAAAGAGACCGTGGAATGATGCGAGAGGTTTCAGCCAAGTGTCGTCAGATTCATGCTATTGTATCGCTCGCGTCCGTATGATAGGAATGGCCGGGTCCCACGGCCCATGCAGAGGCTTTCGCCAGCCCGATCGATGAGCTATGCCAAGCGCCATTGGGGCGAGAATGGCCACTCCGCCGAGAACAAGTGCACAGGCAATACCAGCTGTGTAGCTCAATGGGGCGAGGATGGCTATGGATGCTGCGCACAGACATACAGCTCTAGAGACGCGTGAGCGCTGCGCGACCTGGTCTGCTGCCGGAAAAGGCGTGTTTGTGGAAGGAGAGAACAGCACACAGGACAGCAGCAACAATGAGAATACAGAAGAGGGACGGACGAGGCGAGAAGAAAGAACGACGCTCGCAGCGATGGCTGCGTTCACGCTAACAGCGTAGCGTACTGGAGCGACCTGCGAGCTGTGACTCGAAGCGTCCAAAATTCCATGAGCGCTGCCTGAAGCGTATGGAGCCAAGGCAAAATGTCCGAAGAAGAGCGTCGCTGAGAGGGCCCAGATGCTGTCGCTTGAGGTGCTCTCGCTGAGAGAGCGAAGAATGGGGGAAAGCGATAGCAAAAGGAGAGCCAAGACCACTCGAGCTACTCCCCGAGCACCGCTGCCCTTGATACTTGCAGGTGGAGAAGTCACTTGCGCGTGCAACGTTGGTGAAGGCTCTGCGTCGGGATTTGATGGACTGTGTGATGCTGAATGAGGTGGCCGTCGCATCAAGCGATTTTGCGCTGGGCTCGCGAGCATGACGAAAAGAGCTGTGCCCGATAGAAGCAATGGACCGATGTTACCGAGTAGCAGATGCGCATACAAGCCTACGAAAATCAGAATCGTTGCCAGCTGCTGAGTGATCGGTAGGGCGTCCACCACGAGAGACCGTAATTTGATGTGCTGCGGAGCTGAAAGAGATGCACGGTATGAGCACCTGTCAGGGGCCTGTGCGCGCTTTACAAAGCCCCACACTCACTTTGCCGTCGCAAGCCCGACAGAAAGCTGGATGGCACGTAAGAGTCGGGAAAGGGCTGTGTCTTCCAAAGCACCTTCTCCCATTGGTCGACCTCCACGCTCCCCACATCGTTCCGGCTTGCGGTTTGTGTGATGGATGCATTCGCAATATTCGACATTCCAAGAATCGTTTGTGGTAGCGTCCGGCACCACGACCTCGTGAAAAGCTAGCTTGACTCGCCACTGCTGACGCAGGTCTTTGCAATAGAAATGGCTGCAGCGACAAGATCACCCTCTGCTATGGTCGTGCGCTGGCCTGGCTGTCTTATGTGGTGCCGCGGGCATGCAGCGGTGACTCAGAGGCAGGCTTGAGTCAAACTCGAGCCATCTTCGCATCTCAGAACTTGCCAGCACCAGTCCTGTCGTATGGGTTACGTGAGAAAAAGAGTCGTGGGTGTGAGTACCTGACACCTGCTGCATGGCGTGTTTCGAAGCCTCCTGGGCTTGTCCAGATTCACCGGTCTTCAATTTGTGACTCTTTTCATTCAGAATTCAAACAAGATCTGACGGCTCCATCTGCTGTGTAGCGAAATTTAGAGAAGCTGCGCGCTACACTGCACCTGTCTCGAGTCACGTGTCATGAATCGTCGCGCGTGTTGAGTACCGGTGCAGCAGTGAAAGTCTCCTCTTGAAGCCTCGCTTTTGATGAGTCTTCTTTGCAGTTGCAGAGCTCGCTAGATGAGCCTCGTTGAAGGCTCCTGAAGTAGACGATTCGCAGGGAGCCTCTCACACAGACCTTTGATACGAAATATGAGAGCAGACTATCCATCAGACATGATTCCTGAAATCCAACGAGATACACGTAATGTGCGCGGGTGGAGAAGACAAGCCTTTTGCTGGATCATTCGCATCGCGAACATCCAAAGCCTCAGCAGGCATGCTGCTCGAGCGCGCTGCCTGCAAATCGCAAATTGGATTGTCTTGATTTGATTGGCAATCACAAATGTGATCGACGTGGATGCGGATCATGATTTTTGCTGATTTTGCGGAGCCTTGAGTCAAGTGTGTCTGCTTAGAACCTCAATCAAATGCCGCGCAGCCTAGCTTCCAGTTGAGTCTGCAGCACTCCAAAACGTGCCATGCCATCATTCACGATGGGCCCGACTCGCGACCCTTCGTACCGCGGTAGCGCGCGCGCGCACGCGCCCAACAAAAGCATCTTTAGTTGTCGCAAGAATGAAGGACTTCAACACTGCGTGAACTGCTCTCGTATAGCATGCAAAAGGCTCACGATTCGCATCCACGACGCGTGATTGAGTGATCTGATTCCCGCCGGTCATGTGTCTAGCTTGTGCCCGCAATCACAAATCACCCTACAGCTCCGCGCACGACGTGCGAGCCTGCCGCCCCGCCGCGCGCGCATCGGTGCGTCCGACTTTTTGACCGGTCAGGCACACCTGATGACCGGTGCTGAACGTTGAGATGAGTTACTTGCGCATATCTTGGCTTACGCGCCTCTCGAGCGGCGTTGAAACAAATCGCGAATGCTGGCAGGTGCAGGTGCATGCTAGCTGAGACAACTTACGCGCCTCGTCGCGCAAGCTCAATTCGTAGTTGTTCGTGGTGGTCATGATGAGCGTCACGTCCACCAGACTTCATCACGATTTCTGAGCTATGAAAGCGGCTGCAAAGGTCAGCGGACAACGAAGGACTTGCCCGGACATAGCACTTAAAAATGTGACATCGCATCTTTGTGGCCTAGTCATTGCTGTCGACGTCGAAGGGTTGGCCACCGCTGCCGTGTGGCCGAGAAGAGGTGGGAATCTAGTTGTGACAGGCCAGGCAGGCCATGCAGCAGCAGCATCGGTGAGATCTTCAAAAAATTAAAGATTGACGAGGGTCGTTTGTCCTGGCAATCATAGGAGCGGGGCGCAGCAGCGCTGCTGCTCTCGTCACTCCTTTACTCACTGCACCGCGCGCTGCTGTTGCTCGTCGTGGATGCGGCATTCACCTGGCTCATCCCGTTTGAGGCACTCAGGCAGCCGCCGAGCGCGTTCAATTAGTTTCATGATACTTTCACCGCGTGCGCGCCAGTGCGCGATCTCGACGTCTCACATCGAGCTGCCATACCGGCAGGCAGGAGCGAGGCACTATGTCTCTCTCCGCTGTCTTGTCTTGGCGCAAAGTCGCGAGATGCCAAAGAAAGCACCGCATGGGGCATCTTCTGCCGGCAAGCATCGTAGCTGCAGGGGTCTTCCGCTCTCTCTATAATATATGTATACAAGGCCGCGCACAGTGTAAGTGGAAACTATCATGCATCAGCAGCCTCAGCAGCAGCTCTGCTGGCTGTACACACGCGCGCGGGGCATCCTATCAGTCGTTGAAGCCCATGCAGAGCGGGCAGATTGGCAGCAGCAGCAGCAACTCATCATCAAGCTGGCCGTCGCGCGCGCGCGCGGCAGCGGCGGCGGCCGCCATTCAGATTGACCTTCTCTCCTGATGAAGTCGCCAGCGGTTGGCGCAGGTCCATGTCAACCATATGGACTGTTGACTCTGATGACCACGCCTCTATCGCATAAACAACAAGGAATCGCGGAAATCACCACCACAAATGCTGGCACGGCGGTCCTGCGCCTAGGAGTGCCTTCATTAGTCGCAACCCCTGAATTGTTCGCGACTCTTTCACCCGAACTCTGCCCCTCTCACTCATTCCCACACCCATCAGCATCAAGAGCGACGCTTGTAATCTGCACGTCCCCGAGGTACGACCTAGCCAAGTCAGTCTTGATCTCGACTCGCGATCACAAATCTTCCACAATCGCAGTCATCAGTCCATCCAGTACAGCGATACGAATTTAAATCGACACCCAAAGCAGCGACGATTCCTTAGCCTCGCTGCTCCTGACGATCTGAGGACAAGCCCGGAAGGGGCGCTCACACTGAGTCTCCCGAGGGACGGCGTTCCGCTAAGTTGGCACGAGCCAATCGACCCCGCACGCGGTCTAGCTCACTTGCGCACCAAGATCATCAACACCGAGTTTTCGATCCATCACCAGACCACACTCACCATTGCTGAGAACGCGCGACGGCTGCGCTTCTGACGCCGTGGAGTCTCTAAATGCCCGCAGCGGTCATGGCGTACCCCGCGAGGAACGGCGGGGGCCCTTTCTCGCCGCCCTCCCCCAATACTATGCCGATGACGAACGGCCCTCCCATGGGTAATGGCTTCCAGAGTGGTTCGAGAAACGGCCTTGCCAGCGCGGGCATGATGGGCAGGAATGGAAGTTTGGGCGGTGCATCATCTGGCGCAGGAAGTGACGGAAGTATGCTCTCCCCACCCAACAGCGCCATGCGCTTCAATGGGGGCTTCACTGCTACCTCTAATTCGATGGCGAGCGAGCCTGGGAATTCCGCTACTGCCAGCGACGCACATAGAATGCGTCGTCCAAGACCAGACACCGAAGAGATCAAGCGCGTTGGGCGCATACACTATCAAGAACTGCTCACGTTCTTGAGGAGTCATCTTGCCAAAGGTGAGCAGCTCGCTTCACAAAACGGTCCCATCGCAATTCTGAGCTTGCCTCGTTCCATGTTTCTCAGGTCAAAACGGCCCCCGGAGCAATGCCCGCGAGAAGCTGACGCGTCTCAGCAAACAGCAATTTACAGAGCTCAGCACTGATGTTTACGATGAGCTTATGCGCCGATTAGACAGGAGTGGCAACGACATGCCACACCTCGCGGTGCGCGATGAGTTTCATCCGAAACGCAACCAGGCCAGACAAAAGCTGTCGACGTTGCCAAAGACACGCTTCAAAGACCTGTCGTCCGACGTCTTTTTCGAGCTCGAAAGGCGCTTTCCAGAGCTGAGGGACGAGTTCAGACCGGATGCAGCTGAGCGCGAAAGGGAGGAGAAGGCGCGCGTCGACGCCGAAGCTGTGGCTGCCGAGCGCAGTCGAGCGCCACCAATCAGTGCTCAACCTTCCACGGCGGACGTGATCATTCCAGCAAAGAGCACACTCGTCTCAGAGGATATTCCGCTGCCATACTCCCCAGGAGGTGGCGGGCGACCGCCAGATGATGAGACGAGTGGCGATACTGGTCCTCGTCCCAAGAAGGGTCACTCTTCTAGCTATACCGATCACTCTCGAGACTCACTCGCTTCCAACAGGGATCTAAATGGCGCGCCTGATAACCGCAGCACAATGTATTCACAGGCGTCCAGCGTCGGCACAGGATTTCTCAATGGCTATGCTGGCAGCCGAGCCACGGAGAGTGTCGCAAGCCCGAACCTGGTGAGCACCCGCGGCATGTATCGCACATCTCACCCTATGCCTGGCTCACCGTCGCTCTTGCACCCATCAGCAATCCTCTGCCACGTTTGGCATAGAAAAGCTACGCTCAGACTATGAATTCAGGATAGCGACCCTGAATCAGCGGCTCGGCGCTTTGGAAACTGAGAATGCTGAACTCAAGGAAGAAGTCGAGTCAACAGCTTCCAGCGCACGGGGTAAGCTTTTAGAGGCGAACGAGCACAGAGACAAGGCTAAGAATCTCGAGAAAGAGCTGGATGGCCTGCGCGAGCGTCATCGCACGCTGGAAGAGCAGCATCGCCAACACAAAGACGTGAGTCGCATGCTTGGCCAGGATGCGGGCCGGTCGTGCTTACCTCTGCACGCATTACCTCCCCAACCCAGTTGCACGAAGAGAAGCACACCCAGCTAGAGCAGACACTCAAGGCGCTAGACGACCTGCAGCGAGAGCATGAAGACTTGCAACACGAGCATGAACGGCAGCGCGTCGCTAGCGGGACTGGGAATGCGGCAGAGCTGTCGGAGCAGCTTGATGAGCTCCAGAGAGACTATGCACACCAAGAAGATCTTGTCAATGAGCTTCGCAGTGAGGTCACATCGTTGTTGGACGAAATCCGCCAGCTGTCCTCTCGCAACGACGAGATGATGGCAGAAAAAGAGTCCGATCTTGTGGTAGTTCGCGACCTCAACAACCAGATGCAATCGTACAAGCGCAAGTATGAGACGGCGAAGACGGAACTGCGCGCACTCAAGGCTACCTCGCAACTTTTCGTACAACCACCCAAGGCGGACGAAGTAATGCCGTCGACTGAAGGAGGCGCTATCGCAGACGTCAACTTGACCGCCTTCCAAAGCTCCATCGATGAGCTACTCTCGGCTGCACGATCAAAGACGCCAGGCAATGTCCTCCTGAGCATGAAGACGGTGGTGCTAGCGTCAACTTTGGTCACTGACGACGTGGTCAGATGGGAAGCTGCAAGCGGTGGAGAGCTTGCACCAGACGAGCGCGAACAGCTTGGGCTGCTGAAGAGCAAAGCCAGCAGCACGCTCAACAATCTCATGACCGCGTGCCGAAACCATGCGTCCAGCCAAGGCATGTCGCCCGTGAGTCTGTTGGACGCCGCTGCCAGCCACGTCTCTACCACCATCGTGGATCTGGCCAAGCTACTCAAGGTCCGAAAAGCCAGTCAAGCAGAGACAGAGGAGCTCGAAGCTACTTTCGCTCAGGGCTCGCTCCCCAACGGTCTAAGGCCATTGCACATAAATGCGCTAGCACAATCCAACAGCCGAGAGGCGCCGTTTTCGCCAACCACTGGGGCCCCGATTCCGGATTTCCGAGCGAGGCCTAGCCTTGACGATCGTCTGCAGCCAAGTGCGGCCAATGCTCCGTCTCCGAGGACGCGCTCAGGACCTGTGATGGGCCGCTACTCGCCCGTAGGCTATCGCCCGGACATTGGGAGAAAGAACTCTCAAGGCGAAGGATCCTGGCAAGGTAGTCGGCAGCGGACGGCCAGCTCTTCCTCCAACTCTAGCAATGCAGGGGCTTCCGCCAACATACCGGCTGTTCCCCCCATCACACAAGAAATGCGGCAAAAGTCATACGCGAGCAGCACTCGACCGTCTTCTGCCGCCAACACTAGCGCGCCTCCTAGTCCTGCTGCGCTTGGCAGATCGCCTTCAGGCTCGACACAGGCTCAGACACCCCCGTCTGGTCCGCTCGACGATTCCGAAGAGAATTGGGCTGAGCTTCGCAACTACATCGAAGTGCAGACCGAGAGTATTGTGCACGCCATCCAGTCCTTGCTATCGGCCATCAGAGAAGGCGCTACTGGAGTACAGCTGAGCGAGAATTTGGAGCAGATCACCACTATCGTGTCGTCCATCGTGGCTATCTCTAAAGACAATTTGCCCACTGGCCCTCGCGCTGCGGAAGGCGAAAGGATCCTGGCTGCCCTTCTAAGCGACTGTGAGAAGCTCTCTGAAATGCAGTCCAAGCCCGTATTCGACAAGGCGACCAAACGCACCATGGCGTCTGCAAGCTATGGCGTGGCAAAGGGTCTCAAGGCGCTCAACTCGCTGCTGTCGCCTCTCGATTAGGGGCTTGCTCTCTCGAAACTGAGGTTTTTTAATGCTGTTCTTCTACAATCCTGATCTCACTGCGCTCCTATCTTGCCCTTTGTACATGCTACGTTAGTTTTCGAGCCGACACCTGTGCCCTAGTTCCCCTCTTCTCGTCACGTCACGAAGAATGATATCATCTGTAGGCCCTTTCTCCTGCGGCATCTACACCTACCTCATTAATTGCACGTGATGCTCCGTCAACTTGGCTTGTGAGCCTAGTGTGTGGGACTTGGTCGCAGCATAGGCGAGTGATCAGACTCCGATCCAAGAGCGAGAGTGATTGTTGTTTTAGTCAAGACTCTCATCAAGTCATCAGCGGGTCTCTTCGCTCACACAACAGACTCGAGATTCAACGCGCACCTCATTCTTGAATCGGCAGAGCGTGAGACACGTGACCACGACGCGTTTGGCGCACGACGCGACGTGGCTTTTCTTGTTCTCGTTCTGTTCATGCACGCACCAACGTCGGCTTCGTGATCAAAACCGATGGAGCGATGATCGTGAGTCAGCCAGCGTCTGCAGTCACGACTCACGAGTGCGTTTCGGCAATAATCAACCGACGGGTTCAGCCTGTCCGACAATGAGACACTCAAAACTCTTCCTTGGCGTGTGATGATACCGCTGCCAAGCAATAAAGTCTTAGAAGCGCGTTGAGAGACCCTTCAACAACCTCCGAGAAGGCACATGAGACTCACAGCGATAACGCGCGAAGGAAAGCGTCAGCTCCTAGCTGCTACACGAGATGTGTGGACGATTGACGATTGCCTGCAGTGCGCGCGCGTTCCCTCTCATTGCTGCATGCTGAGCAGCATCGGACTGCAAAATGCCAGCGGACCTAGATCATTGTGTTCGCTGTGCACAGTCGTGAGTGACAGATCGACTCAGCAATTCAGTGGAATGTTTGGCAGGATTGACGCAAAGGGTCTGCGCTTGGCGCATGAGGTGCCCGAACAACTTTCAACGACACTCACGCAATCAAGTCGTGATGCTGATGATGATGACGCGCGCGCGCGAAGTTCCGACTCAACATCTACATCGCGGAGAAGCTGCGTGCCGCGGGCGTTGGTATGCGCTGCTGCTGCTGCGCTGCCTCTTTCGATCGCTTTCAGGCGTTCCTGCGCTGGCTGCTGTGTGTACTCACTTGCATGGGGATCAGGTTGCGCACGTCTCCATATCCTGCTGATGTGCGTGAAGTGAATTCGCAGGGTGACATCACCCTTTAAAAATCACGAATGTCACAACAATTAGCGGGTGGATTTCGAATCACGAATCAGAGCGAATGTCTCTCAACGCTACGAAAGTCGCAAATCAAATGACCGCACTATAATAATAATAATAATGTCTGCGGGCGCGCGTCTCCGAGCGCGCGCGATTCAGCGTGACAGGTGTTGTTGTGTCGCGATGTTGTTCTCCTGCACGGCGGCGGGTCGGAGGTGAGGCGCTGCTCAGCAGCTAGCAGATGCAGCAGCCCAGCGTTTCCGCCCAATTCGCTGGCTGTTGCTGCTCGCGGCAACCTTCAGACAGACTACGCGTCGGGACTTTCTCTTTAGCAGCTGCATAGCCACCTGGTCAGTCGCCTCATCACTCCAAATCTCCTGCCCGCCTGCCCGCCTGCCCGCCTGCCCGCCTGCCCGCCTGCCTGCCGCCCAATTCCGATTTGTAGCAAAGAAAGAAGCTGGCGGCTCGAACAGCCAGCGTAGACTTTCCTCTTTCCGA
Organism: Ceraceosorus guamensis; assembly: GCF_003144195.1. Taxonomy (NCBI): domain Eukaryota; kingdom Fungi; phylum Basidiomycota; class Exobasidiomycetes; order Ceraceosorales; family Ceraceosoraceae; genus Ceraceosorus; species Ceraceosorus guamensis. Next base: position 128,125 of record NW_020290047.1, read on the forward strand.
AGTTGCGTCGGGCACATGTCTCCCAACATCCTAACATCGTACCACACCCTTTGTCCCACCTTGCTATCCAAATCATATCAAATTTAGGCCACGTCGCTCCATTCGCGGTGCACTTCGAGCAGACCTCAGCCCGTCACGCCGGTCCTCGCTGCCGTTCGGAGAAAGTCTTGCAAGGCACGCTTCGGATACGAACTGCCACCACTCTGCCTGAGCCAGGCGATTTCGCTCCTGTCTAGTCTCCCAACATCGCCAGCACAGGCTCTGACGCGTCAGTCAACTAGGCAGCCGTCGTCCTTCAGTCCTCGTAGCCTCTCCAAAGGGCATCATCGTCATGACCTCGAACATCGAAGTTGCAATGCCTTCGCCAGAGGTCACCACCTCCGCCATCCTGGGCGCCTCGTCAAGCGGATGGGGCTCACCTCATCGAACACCACGTCGTCCGGCATTGGATCCTCAGCTGACCGGACAAAGCGACAGCGAGGGCTCGCCATCGAGGACAGTCGGAGCTGGCACATTTGCTGCGCTGCGCTCGCACGGGCTCGTTTCCAACAGCATCTTCAAGAACGCATCACCGCAAGGCGGTCAGCACGCCTCGCCCTCTTCAGGTCCCGACAGTCCGAACAGGAGAGGCGCCGGCACCCGCTCACCAGCCGCTGCAGATCCTCCACGAAGAGCGAGTGTGGAACGCCTTGCCAACACGAGGCACGCCCGACAGCCTTCAAACATCGAGAATCACTCGCCTTCATCCCACACTTCTCTTTCACCTTCCGCACAGCCAGCCAGAAAAAGTCAAGGCTTTGCTGAGCTTTCTCGCAGCAGCTGTGTAAGCAACTCGCCGTTCCGAAATGTCGCAAATGGCGGTGTCACTAGCCCCACGCGACCACTGGACCTGCCCAAAAATGCCTGGGCGAGAAGCGCAGCTGCCCGACAAGGGGCTTCCGCGTCTGCCTCTGTTCTGCGAGGATCACAAGATCCAGAGCCACACACTCCTACGGAAGAGCGACCTGTGCCGAACGATGTCTTCGGCACGCCCGAAAGGACGCCTCAAGCGAAGCGGCCACCTCCTTCTTCTGAGTCTTCGCCCACACGGAGATCAGCAGCTGAGGCTACTCCACGCGGTAATGGCAGCATTCCACCCGCCTACGTGCCAGGCGGACAATTGAACACGTCTCCTTCTCGCGGAAGTCTAGTGTCCAACCGCTTGCATGGGCCTCGCCACCTCCCAACCCCCGAGTCCAGCCCTTCATCTCGGCGCGAGCGCGAGCAAGAGCGCCGCAAGACAGTCACGTTCGACGAAGTTCTCGACGTGCAAGAATTTGATCGGGAAAGCTCGTTCGACCGAGAATCGATGCGAAGCGAGGGGAGCGGACTCAGCATGGCGTCCTCCGACCGTTCTGAAGGCTCTTCAGAGGAAGAGAGATTCTGGCGAGGCGAAAATGATGCGGCCGATCATCGCGCTGCCCAAAAGACGGCCCTGCAGGTGGTCAACGCGAGCCCCATCCCTCCACACAGCTCCGAAGATGACCGCGGCACCATGGATGACGAACCCATGCAAGACCTGTACAGTGGCACTTCTTCAGATGACAGTCGAGAAGTCTCCTCCATTGATGACCCGCCGAGCCCAAGACGCGGTCAAAGCCTTGCTATCCCAGATCGCTCATTCCGAAAGCGCTTTGCAGCCGCGGGCGACGATGGGGATGACAGCTTCGATCGAGATGCAAGTTTTGCTGATCTGAGCGGTATGCGGAGGGTTGACAGTATGGTGGACGAGCTGCTCTCAGCGTCTATCCTCAACAGCCCTGCTGGAGCAAAGGGGGCCTCAGAGAGCCTGCAAGACTCGCCACCGCGCAGGCGTCGCTCGAAGGTCGCAGCCAGCTCTGCTCCTGCGGGCGAATCTCTGATGCCGACCGCCGATGCTGCTCTCCCAGCGACTGGTCTCTCCTTGCCGGTGCGGACCGATGACCAAGCGCACGTTACTCAAGATGGCGCGTTGCTGGACCCTTTCGTCACTCCACGCACGCTTGCAAGCAACATCATTGAGGGTATGAGCTCAGCTCAGAGCTATCAAGCGTCTATTCATCATGTCTCTGAGAGAGAGCGCGACGACAAGACGAGGGCGGCTGAAACAGAGCCAACGCCGTCGATCGGCTCAGCAGCTGGCCTGTCAAAGCCCTTGCCTACGCTCCCGCCCTCAGAAAAACACTCCAGCACGAAAGCCGATCAGCTCTCCCTCGGAGATCTGCCGACTTTGCCCGATTGGAGTCCTTTGTTGATGAATCACAAGAGCTTGCCACCAGAAGATGCGTCAGAGCAGACAGAAGAGGCTACATCTGCTCGCGCGGAAGCACAGCGAGGTTCGGAACCTCTCCGAACCCCGTCGGGCAGAGGACGACCGCACATATCTCGTGATGCCGTTCTCTCGCGAGTCGCACGCGAAAAACGTGCTGAGCAGGAAGCACAAGCCCGCAGAGACTCTGCGGGGTCACATACATCATCGGGTAACCAGACGACCACTTCCAAGAGTCAAATTATCAGCAGTGGTCGCAGGACGGTTGAGCCGCAGCGCATCAGCTCCGCCGAACACCCCGCCCCAGCTCCTTGGGCACCGACTGCTGCGAATCCACCGGCCCGCAGTCCAATCCTCGAGCTCGAAGCCGCGAGCCCGCTGGAGCGCTTAGGTGCTGAAGTCGCCGCTGAGCAGGCGCAGCAGCCTCAGAGCGCAGGATGCAGCCCCAAGAAGCCGGCAACAGAAAGCACATGGTTTCAGCGCGAAGACAGCGCGGCTCCGGAGCTTGAGTCGCCGAGCGGAGATGCACCACTGGCATGCAGGCCGGGATCAGCGCTCGGCGTACCTGGGACAAGCGCTTCGAGCGACAATGGGCGCTTATCGCCTTCCACACTGGGCGCTCCTCCTCCGCCTGTCAGCCCGATGCAGAACGCACAGGCTATCATCGCTCGACGCCGATCGAAAAATGGCGGCAAAGGTCGGGGGAGGAGAAGCTTGAGCACAGGGGATGCCCTTGCTGAAGTCAGTGCTCCTCGTCCCAAGCCTTTTGCTCTGAATGAGGCAGAGGACGGAGGCTCTGCATTGATGGGAGGCAAGTCTCGTGCCATGAACCCTGATGTAGATGATGGGGAGGACGTCGATGACGATGCCGCTGAGACGGAGAGCCGTGAAGAGGTAGCGCGCGATTTGTACACAAGTCAAAGGCTCCTGGATGCGAGCGTGCAAAAGGCCATGGAGGTAGGATTTGGGAATGGCATCGAACGCGAAATCAGCCGCATCTATCGGCAAGGGGAGGTGAGCTGTTCTTCGTTGGAAATGCCGCAGTTGTCGGCTTTGTGTGACTGACACATGCTCAACCGCACACAGCACAAGTACAAAGTTAGCGATCGGGGCGCCTTTTCGGGCGTGGCTGACGATAAGCTAGGTCTACTCAACAGTTCGGTTGAGAAGGGCACTGGCAGAGCATGGCGCAGGCTTCGAAGACCTTCAGATATGCACGAATACGCCAAGGAAATGCGTGAATACCGCGCCTCGGAGAACCCTCGCAAGGCTACTGGCAAGGTCTTTGTGTTCATCGACGGCTTTATGCCCGCTCCTCAACTGCCTATTCCTCCTGCGCACAAGCCCACACGCTTCCATTGCATTCTCGACAACGGGCTGCACGTCGTCAAGACCGGCGATGCGATGCTGAAGCCGCCTGTTGGTTCGGGCGCCGGACCTACTGTCAGCAAAATTGGCCAGGAGTTCGAGCTCATCAAGCACAAGAACCTGGAATTCAGCCTTACACTTGTCATTGAGCGCAGCTCGCCGCACTTGGCGGAGACGCTTGCAGCGCCGCCAACGCCCTCGACCTCTGACAAGAAGCCTCCTAGCCTGGCGAAGGGCTTTAAAGGCCTTCTAAGCAGCCCTTTCCACAGCCCACGCAGAGGCAAGAGCACAGTCGTCGCGCCGCCGGCATCTCCAACTCGCGAGCCCATCTTGTCGTACCTTGCCAGGGATGGCACATTGGGCCGCGCCAGCATTGTCTTTGAGAGTGTGGCCGAGCAATCTCTTGGACGTTGCCACGTGGTCGAAGTGCCTGTGTTGGCAGGTCCGCAAGGACCTCAGAGAGGTCTGCTGAGGCTCAAACTCTTCTACTTGCCTGCTATGCCCAGCGTTCCTCGCGAATTGCTGCCCGACAATCTCAGCGAATGCATCAAGGGTATGCAGAACGCTGCGTGGCACAACTCCCCAGCTTGGATGGAGGGTGTGCTAACGCAACTTGGCGGCGATTGCACGACATGGCGACGCCGGCCGGTCAAGGCGCAGGGAGCGCATCTCATTGGCTACAATGAAATCACCAAGAAGCCCACGGTCAAGATCGATCTATCAAAGGCGGTGGCGGTGGAAGGAAGTTGGGACCCTCATTCTCGCAGCCCAGGCCCTCACACGCCATCTACAATCTCCATGTCGGCTCGTGCCAAGTCTTTCGTCGCAGCAGTGGAAGACGAAGAACCGGACGAGGCCTATCACGTCGAGCGTTCCTTTAGAATCACCTTTGCGGATGGGGAGCGAATCAACTTCTTTGCGGACACCGATGAACAAAAGGAGCAGTGGCTCGCATGCTTCGAACGGATGATCTCTCAGGAAATTCCGCCGAACCCAATGTGGGCGCAGGTCGCTCTCGAGCTGATCCGCGCACACCACCTTTCCAAGGCACAGAATGCCGCGATGGCGAATGGAGCTCCTGATAAAGACACTTCACGCGACATGGTAGCTTCAGACCGGGCAGGTCGTCAGCCTTCGCAGCTTTCGAAGCAAGGCCGCATCATCCCACCGACCGTGCGCGAAGAGTCGCCTACTCTGCAAGGGACACCCGTGAGGCCAACGTCGCAGCTGCCCGCACCAACCAGCACCTCGTCGCGCCTTAGGCCACGACCAATGAGCGAGGCTTATATCGATGGCGTCTCTTCGCAACGCAAGAGATGATCACCTATTGCGCTCCACACCGATCAGACCCTCTCCGTTCCGAGGCGGCATTTAATACTTCGTCTTCCAATCACCTGTCAATGTTCTTAGCGCGATATGCGCCCTTTTCATCTTGCGCCTCTCTTTAGTCCTCGCATCCCCGGTCTCGTCATGTTGTGTTTGCCGTCTCAACTCTCGACTGCGCAGATCAGATCTCTTACTCTCTCACATGGCCGCAGTGTCTCTTCTTCTCCGGATATTCTTCTCCTTTGCTCGATGTTGATCACAGTTGAATGGCATGCTTGAAGCACGCCGCTTACCGTTTGCACGTACCGCGCGCTTGCATCGCAACGTGCCTCAACGGCGTCTGGTTGGCCGTCAACTGCATCGAGGTGCAGAGCGTGAAGCGGCTTTCGCACCGACGCGTGCGCGTATGTCATACGCGTTCACGCGCACGTGTTAATTGATGTGTCGGCGCGTTACTTTGACGCACGACTCTTGACTCGTGACTTGAGTCAATCCATTTGTTTGGATCCAACACCGATAGCTGTTCGGGTTCGATCAGAATCACAAATCTTGGTGCGCGCTTCGCTGCTTCTCCTCGGCGAGGCTTCTTCTTCCCCCCCCCTCCCCCACCTCCCATTGCTATATTTGCCCCCACGCCTCTCGAGCCAGTGCAAACGGACGAAGTGTCCACTCTGACCGCATCCGAATCGCAAGATTCAGGAGAGCGGATCTGCCATGCCGTTCACACCTTTCATTCCTTCGGGGCCTACAGCTGCCTCTTCCAGACCTGTGCATCACTCTGAGCCCTCACAGGCCAAGCAGACTGAAGAGGCGTCATCGCAGACCGCACACGAGGCAAGCTCAAGCTCGTCCGCCTTGCAGCGGGACCCATCAGCTATTCAGGCGATACCTAGGAGCGCCGTGCACCAAATCACCAGCGGTCAGGTGGTCCTGGATTTGCAAGGTGCTCTCAAAGAGCTCATCGAGAATGCGCTTGACGCTGGGGCGACCAACATAGGTAAGCCTTGCAGTCATGAGCCTTGCTTCCGGCGCGTGCTTATGATACTGGCACACCTGTGCTACCGACGCAGAGGTCCGCTTCAAGGACTATGGCGGGGATAGCATAGAGGTGATTGACAACGGCAGCGGTATTGATCCCACCAACTATGAGGGCGTCGGTGAGTCTGGAGAGCGCAGGGCAAATGATCAAATGTCGAAGTTGACTCTCAAGATACGGCTTCGCCACCCTCTCTCTGCCTTGCACGAACAGGACTGAAGCACTACACGAGCAAGCTGGACTCCTTCGACGACTTGACCAGCGTATCGACATTTGGGTTCAGAGGAGAAGCCATCTCGAGCCTGTGTGCTTTGGCCAAGGTGCAGTTCCTCACCGCCACGAAGGAAACGGCACCCGTCGGAACAGTGCTTGAGCTGGGTGCCGACGGCTCTTTGAGGGACAAGAGAGGCAAGAGTGCGCGTCAGGTCAGTGGATCTTCTCATCACTCAGTTTGCGAAATGTGATGCAAGGATGCTCAAACCATGTAGCGTCGGTTGCTCAGCGCGGCACGACTGTCATCGTCCAGGATCTGTTCGCCTCTCTTCCCGTCAGACGGCGCGAATTCGAGAGGAACCTCAAGCGGGAATACGCCAAGGCCCAAAGTGTTCTGCAAGCCTACGCGCTGATCAGCAAAGGTGCGAGGTGGAGCGTCAGTAACACGCCAAAGGGAGGGTGAGTAGCCCAGCTCCAACGCTTCGACTCTCAGGCAAACAGCCAATATGAAGCTGACCGCGTCTTGTGTCCCGACCACTACTGTGCCTCCTTCTTAGTCGCAAGACTCCAGTCCTCTCTTTGCAGTCACCCGTAGGACCTGGCTACATGCTCAGCAACGTGAGCACGCTCTTCGGGGCAAAGACAGCTCAGACTCTCATGCCCATGAACCTTGAACTACAAACAAGTGGCTGTAGGCGCTCCCCTCGAAGGTTAAGGGCTGCCCAAACATGCAGAGTGCGCAAACGGAGACGCGTGAGCAGAGCCGACAGCGACGCTGTCAATGGGCCTTGTTCAGGCTCTGAAGCTGCTGACAGTGAGACGGACGAGGAAGACGATAGTCAGGAACGACGAGATGAGGACTCCGAAGGCGACAGTCCCTCCGTCATTAGGGTCGCGGGCTTGATTTCGAAGCCGCAAATAGGCCACGGCCGAGCTTCGACGGATCGTCAAAATCTTTATCTCAATGGCCGGCCCTGGGATAATGCACGCATTATACGAGCGTTCAATGAGGTCTATCGGTCGTTCAACACCAATCAAAGCCCGCTTTTGGTTGCCAACTTTGAAGTGCCTGGTTCTCGATACGACGTCAATGTCAGCCCCGACAAACGGACTCTGCTGATACACGACGAGACCCTCGTAACAGAGCAATTGAAGGTGAGTGGTGAATCTGCATGCTGCTTGTGGCCACGAGTGCAGCATCGACTTACTCAGTCGTGCAATTAGACTCAACTCGAGGCGGCATTTGCACCCTTTCGAGGGAGCTTCATGGTCTCGGACCTCGGCCCGGCTGCCAGCAAAGTACCCACGAAGCAATCGCAAATCAGCTTCGAAGCGCTCAACTCAAGCGTCGAGGACTATTCGAGAGGGGACACGCGCGCAGAGGTCGCTGATTGCGCTTCACAAGAATCCGGCACGACAGCCTCGCCTATGCGCACGTCGAGTGACATGGACGAGCTACTCAGCTCACCAGCTGCCGAATCAGAAGGATCAACAATGAGAACTCAAGACTCTTCTCCGCGTTTGGTCGAGCGAACTCTTGCCGCGCAGGGCCAAGCGGATGGAATCAATGCGGATCATGTGATCGAGCGCGAGGCAGAAAGCGCTGCTGCTTTCCCGCAATCTGCGAGGCCCAGCACAAGCTCGCAAGTGCTGACACCACCTGCAGACTCCCTTCTCGAAGCGACCGGCAAGCTCTCAACACAGCATGACCGCATTGTGCCAGGGACCAGGATGGAACACCTTCCCCGTCTTACTGCTCCATCTGTCTCGGCGGCGTTGGCGAACGGGGACGACTCACCTTCTGGTGTACGAAGCATCGACCTTCCCACCCATTCCGCTTCACGAGCTTCGCATATTTCCAAATTTGGCAGCTCGAGCTTCAAGCTTGACTTGCGCAGCACGCTGGCAAAGTACGCTCCGCCAGGCTCGATGGGGGATCTTAGCGCGGAGCCTTTGCAAGACCCGGACGCGCTTGAGCACCATGAAAGCTCGCCAGCGAGCGAGATGCTCGAAGACCCTCCAATGCCAGCCAGCGGCTCTGAAGCACCCGAGGACGAAGAGGGGATGACAGACAACTTGGTCGAGGATGAGGATGCTGAGCGGAACCTTCACTTGGACAATCTTGACGATGGCGCGTCTAGTCTGACTGACTTTGACAAGTCTTTGCAAGCTCGATCTTACCGCGACGAAATTTTGAGCTTCATCAATGCCAGCGAAAGTCTGCTTAGCCTCGATATGGGCGATCTCGAGAGCCGAATTCGGGCGGCGGCTTTCCCGGGCGAAGGAGAGGCAAAATCTGCCCGCTCGTCCACCCAAGCTCAGCAGCAGAAAGATGCAGATCAGCAGGATTCCATTCGGGGAGCAGGGGTCAGCGCGCAAGATGGAGCAGCAGTGGAGCGCGAGCTCAGTCGTGTCATCAACAAAGCTGATTTTAAAGACATGCAAGTTGCAGGGCAATTCAATCTCGGATTCATCATTGCTCGTAGACGAACACACGCTGGCGAATTAGCCAAGGCGATGGACGATCTTTTCATTGTGGACCAGCATGCATCTGACGAGAAGTACAACTTCGAGACCTTGCAGCGTGAGACGCGAATAAGAGGCCAGCGTCTCATAAGGTGAGTTCTCGTGACAGTGTCTTGCTATGAAGTTGCTTAGAAGGTCATTGCTCACGTTCAACAACCTCAGTCCGCGAGTACTCGAGCTCTCTCCCGCTGATGAATTGGTCGCCGCCGAACACATCGAGGCGATCCAACTGAACGGTTTTGAGCTCCAGTTCGACGAGGGCGCCTTGCCTGGCACCCGCCTCAGATTGATCTCACAGCCCGTCAGCAAGGGTACTGTGTTTGGTGTAGCAGGTAAGCCTCGATCAATGCAGCTCAATGTCAAGGGAGATGCGCTGATCGCACGAAAATGCTTGCCTTGCAGATCTCGAGGAGCTCATTCACCTGCTATCAGACACGGTGCCCGGAGGCAGCGCTTCTCGCAGCGTGCGCTGCTCGAAAGCTCGTGCAATGTTTGCCAGCAGAGCTTGTCGGAAGAGCGTCATGATTGGAAAAGCATTGAACCAGAGACAAATGTCAAACATCCTCCTACACTTCAGCGAGATCGAGCAACCCTGGGTGAGTGGTGCGTCCATGTGACCTTTTGTTGCTTTTCTCGGCGCAAATTTTCTGAAACATGCCCGTGCGCCTCCACGGCAGAATTGCCCTCACGGCAGACCTACGATGAGGCACCTTGCAGACTTGAAGCACGTCAGAGTCGCTTCAAGTGGGGTGGAGGGGCACAAACGTTTTGCGAGAAGACCCGTAGACTGGTCTCGCCTAGGAAAGATCTAAGTGAATGATGCAACACGAAGGCCTTTTGCCATATCTATTGCATGCACATTTTCACCATCTTGTGTCGGATGATTCGATCGGCCAGCCAACCAGCCGTGCTGCACTAAGCGGTGGAGCATACATGACATGCACAGCAGGTGACGCGACAGGCGAGCGTTGCGAGGCGTGGTTGAGGGCAACGCGCGCCATGCAACCTTGACCGTGGTGCACTAATCACGAATGGTGATGGCAATATGTGGACGCACTTCACCTTCTGCGAGGCAATGTCCACTGTACGCTCAATGCGACAAACTCTCATGTCTAGTATTGGGCAAGGCCAAGCCCAAGCGCCTGCTTCACTGGGCGAAATGTCTTCAAGACTGCTCAATTGCGGTGATGCAGCACAATCGACGTCGCGTCGAGGATATGCCATCGTGATGATTCATTTTCAGCTCCTCCTCAGAGCGTCCTGTAATAGCGTTCTGAGGTATGCGTAGCGTCTCTTTGCACGCAAGAAGGACAGCTCAAGAGTCCGCTCATCGTCCAGCGCTATGTGACCTTCGGGCAGTGCTTTGCCACTTGCGAGCAGGCTCTGCAGATCCTTCAATCCCGAGCTGCTGCTGTTTGAATCTTGCTTGAGGCTCTGCACCTCTGACTTGGGTGTTCTGTGTACACAAGCACATCTACCTGCCTGGTAAAGGTGGCTCAAAGTGGGTGCTGCAGTTCGTTCGTCCATCGTCGTACTCAAGCAGATGGCTATGTGCGACGAGGCGAGAGCAGATTCGAAGGCTGAGCAATCGGAGAGCAGGTGGGTTTTGTAGATGTCGAAAGAGCTGACCAGAGGTACATTGCGGATGTGCAAGCGTTGCCGGTCTGTTGCTTTTGCTGAGCAGACTACCGTCATTTCCTCGGGATCCCATCTGGCCGCTGGTATCGTGGTATCCGAGAGCGCACCCGCAATGGCGAGCATGCAAGCGTCCAGGACCCCCCCGTCGTAGCTCAAGCAGACCAGATCGATGTACAAGCACCAAGCTGCTTCCCCTTCTTGGATCGATAACGTCGTCAGATCGACAGGATTGGAAGAGTCCAACAGGTTGATGATCCTGCTGGTCAGTACCTGAGCTTCCTCTGAAGGAGGACCCGATTTGAACCTGGGACTGCAAATGGGACTGAGATCCAGCGAGGGCACGATCCAGCCTCTATCTTTTCGCTTTTCTGGATCATAGGTTTGAGACTCGATCCTGCCGATTTCTGCTGTTACACCTGCGACGATGGTAGTCTGACCCAGACGGACCGTGCAGCTTCCCAAGGCTGTGCTGATGCTGCCTGTGACGATATCAACGGACCTGAAGTCGAACGAAGAGCGTCCATCTTCGCGGACCGAAGGCTCTGCATCGAGAAATGAGGCCAGATAGGCGTGCGGATGCAGCCGCTTGAAGATGGTAGCCTGTGTCTCTACATTCGTCACCGCAGCGGCAGAGGTGGATGCCTCGCTGGAAGCCATGTGATCTGATCGAAATGGCGGCAAGCCAGCGGACGTGACGCGAGGCGAGCAGGCGAGCAAGCGTTGACGAGGTGGTCGAGCGATGCGGGTGTGCCTGGCAGTCGTGAGTGGTGGAGCGATGGCATTCAAATTCAGTCCGGTGATGGTGCAAATAGCAGGAACCGATGCAGTAGGTGGGTGCGGCTCGACACCAACCATTCACTCAACTGTGACTATGCATGCATTCCAGACATTTTCTCTCGCACGGTATTCGTACAGCTCTGCGCGAGAGAGTAAAATCATGAATCTGAATGTAACTTTGGAAATCACGATTACCACAGCAGCGCGCACCGCAAGACGCGTCGAGGACGACGCGTAAACGAGCACGATCAAGCGACGAGCGCATGCCGCCCGCCGCACGCGAAGCAGTGAATGCTCACGTTGACTCGCTCTCGACTTCAAGTGTGAGTGGGAATGTCTCCACTCAGTCACTTGGTAAGCTCGTCTACGGATCCAGCACCTTAAAAGCTTTCGTTACCTCGCTGTGGCGCGCACTCTCTCAATCCGCACCGAGATCGCAGCCTGCCGGGCCGAAGAAGATCAGGCAGACCCTTTTGACCAAGACAACAGAGTAACTCTCAAAAACGCAAAGTCGTGTCCACATTTGTCGCTCATCTACGCCAACGAGTATGTCTTCAGATGTAGAGATGGAGGACGCGTCGGGCGGTGGACAGGCGACGGAGAATGGCAACAGCTCCTGGCCTTCCAAGGGTCTCGACAAGGGCAAGGGAAAAGCAAAGGCTAAAGAGGAGGAGAATGAAGATAGCGTGGATCTTTTGCCTTGGTGAGCTGCCAGCGGCACGGGTTGGGATGGGATAGAGAGTGAGCGTGGCTGCCCAAAGACTGACGACCTGTTCGAATGGCTGCTCGCACAGGGTGGAAAAGTATCGTCCTAGCACGCTGGACGACCTCGTTTCTCACAAGGATATCACAGCGACGGGTAAGTCGACTGTCTGTTTAGGAACGCAGCCTCTCGATGTGCCTTCTCCGCTTCTCGTCGAAATTGACTGCCGACGCTTCGGCTGGCAGTCGAACGCTTCATCGATGCGAACAGGTTACCTCACCTGCTCTTCTACGGTCCGCCGGGAACGGGCAAGACGAGCACGATCCTGGCAATGGCCAGGCGCATATACGGAGAGCGGTGGAAGAACAATGTGCTCGAGGTAAGTCGTGCAGCCTTGTGCTTCTTGCGCGAACAGGTGCGTTTCGCTCCTTGCCTTGGTGCTCACTCGCCAAATTCGTACCTGCCACTCCCTCGACATCGCGCAGCTCAATGCCTCAGACGATCGAGGAATAGAAGTCGTACGAGAACAGATCAAAAGCTTTGCTAGCACGAGGAACGTCTTTAGCGCTGTTGGAGGCGGTACCACTGCTGCACCTGGCGGCTACAAGCTCATTGTACTAGACGAGGCAGATGCGATGACCACCGCTGCTCAGGGCGCGTTGCGGCGAGGTGAGTGAACTCAATGATCAGCGCGACGCTGCACTCCCTTGGCCTAGGCTCCGTGTCAAGGGATGAAGCTTACTGCCCATGTTGCCGCGTTCATCGCAGTCATCGAGCAGTATACGAGGAACGTGAGGTTCTGCATCATTTGCAACTACGTCAACAAAATCATCCCTGCCATTCAATCAAGGTGCACGCGATTTAGATTCAACCCACTGGAAATGGACCAGGTCGAAGGCCGATTGGACCATGTTATCGACAGCGAAAAGTGAGTGTGGCTTGGAGCGTCTGGCATAGGGGACGCACTTCTCAGAAGTGCTTTGCTGAAACCCCAACCTGGATCGCAGGTGCAATGTGACCCAAGATGGCAAGGAAGCCTTGCTGAAATTGAGCAAAGGGGACATGCGTAGAGCTCTCAACATCTTGCAAGCTTGTCATGCTGCGTATGAAGACAAGATCGACGAGACTGCAGTGTATGCGTGCACGGGCAACCCTCATCCGAGCGATATCGAGCTGATTGTGGGCAGCATGATGAATGACGAGTTCTCCACAAGCTACAACTGTACGTGCCAGCGAGTTGACATACTGAATGAGCTCACGTCCACTGACGCCGCCGTTCCATCTGCCTGGACCAGATGTGTCGTCATTGAAAGTCTCGAAAGGCATGGCCATGGCAGACATGGTCAGCGGCATTTACGACTTTCTGATGACGCTCAAATTGCCCCCGACCGCGCGCATCTATCTGCTGGATCAACTCGCCACGATCGAGTGAGTTTGCTCGCGACGCCCGCAATCCACACTTGACTTACGTCCCACTTGCATGGCTCTTCTCTCATGACTCAGGCACCGACTGAGCACCGGGTGCTCTGAGCGTATCCAACTATCAGCGCTGCTGGGAGCGGTAAAGGTCTCTGTGCAACTCGCCGACAAGGCAAAGAAAGCAGGTCATAAAGCCAAATGATTTCCCGCACGTGTACACAAACGACCCCGAATGACACATGGGAAGGCACAAAGCATGCATGCAAGTCACCCAAATTTTGTTAAGATCCATTGGTAGGAGGCCCCGCAATGTCGAGCATCTCAAGGCACTACGCGCGTCTCCTCCCATTCCTCATGAGCTCCTTTGCCAGTGCCTTCGCTTTTGCGCTTGAACACGCTCCGTCTGTCTCGATTGAGGTCGACCACGTCCACCTCGCGAGGTAGCAGGACCACGAGAGCGAAGCTGGAGACAGATTGAGCAGTCATCGAGGTGTAGAGGCGATGTAAGGGTCAGAGAAGCCAAGGCTCGCAAAAGTGACACTCTTGAACCCAGAAAAGGGCCGAGGGCCCAAAGGGCTACCTCGAGTGACTCACTTCTCATTGCTCTTCTCTAGCAGCTTCTCTTGTTCGTCGGTGATTCCTTCGTCCGTAGGCTTTGGTAGTTCCAAAGGCCAAGGGCTCGCATCTCCTTTGCCTTCTCCTTCGCCTGGTCCGTCGCCGCGAGAATTGCCCTGAGGATGATCGGAGCCGGGTGTAGGTCTGGCAAAGGAAGCCAACAAGGAAGGGCTGAGCTTTTCAAAGATTCTCTTGCGCTCTTGTTGCCAATCCCATGATTGACCGGAGATCTTCGGCGGGGCGGCTTCGGAGGGCAAAGGCCGGAGTGTTGGATGATTGGCATGGGGCACGAGGTGCAAAGTGCCCGTGATTCGAAACTATCGGGTAGCACCTTCGAGTCAGCCAATGAGCACCGTTTAGCAGAATTGTCCAGCGTCCCCCGCTTCTCTTTTCCCATCTGCGCACTAACCTGCAGCTTCGACGGATCGTGCCACCAAGCAATCTGAGCCTGAGCGCTTCCCGTCCTTTCTATGCTGTCCCGAATCTGTTGCGCTTTGGGAGCCCTAACGTCCGTCGTGGTTAAAAGCGCCGTTCCACAGGCAAACCCATCCAGCGCCGGCTCTACACCCTCTGGCGTATCTGCTCTCTTCTCGTTCACAAAGCCACGGTGAACGACGTATCGGACTTGAGGAGTAGGTGGGGAACCTGGGATCACGCTCGAAAGTGCGTAGTACACTGCTCCCCCCCCCCCCCACCCCACCCCAGAAGAATGCGAGGTTCAGCGAGCCGTCTCGCAAGCGCAAAATCACATCAAGCTTCGATACTCACACACAGAGCCATCGTTCTTGATGTTCTCAGCTATGCTCTTTGCGATCAGCGTCTTCCATCTTGGATCCGCAACAGGTGCTGCTGCTGCCGAAGCCATCTTCGCCCGTTGAGTGTG